>NC_142311.1:30974074-31125833 GCF_054855325.1 Carica papaya
GATCGTTCTTCTTTTATCTCTTTGTTTTTCTACTTTAAAAAATATATATATATATATAAAACTCAAAATAGATTATTGTTTTTGTAATAAAAATATTTATCGAGCAATCCCCCCGGTTATACGCAAGAAAACCGATCGATTAATATTGGGACTGATGTTTGGTAGGATAATAATTAGAAGAGTTTGGCAACTAAAGCTGAATATGTAAGAAAACAAAAAATGACAAAAAGTCTAAACTCAAACAACACTGTCTTGGTGGTTTTCTATATATACAAACATCAATACAGAATGCAAACAAAAAATTTCCAGAGGAGTATGTGTCTGCTAGCGCAGCAATATATTTGAACTTCCATAAGAGCTTGCTAGTAACATTCTTAATTATTTCTGATTCTTTCTTATCCCAATCTCCTCCCATTATTACCCAATATTTGGATGTTTGATACTCAAAATAGGTCATTCTTGTGGGGAAAATAGTTTCTTTTTGGTGCAAGATAGATACTGACAACTTTCTACTAAAAATTTATCTCACTTACCATCCACCTCACATGCACATGCTACTACGGTATCTCGAGAGCATCATAACTTCCTCCAATTTTCTAATATTTTATAATAATTTAGGAACTTGCATTAAATATGGAGTATGTTAAGCTTTCCAATCAACCCACAACAAGATCCGGATGAGTATTTTTATTCTTCATTATCCAAAGCTTTACTCTCATTTCTAGTTTGGAAAGTTATCCAAGGCTGCTGATTACCTCAAAGAGCGGCTGAATTGATGTACTCAGATGACACTTCAACCAAATTAACCCTATAACATTAACTTCCTTTCGGTTCAATTAACCTGCAGACAATAGTTCTTCCCAACTTGAGATTAAGAAGACTGAGAACCCGTTATCGACTATGGACAACAAAAGGGAAGTTCAAGTATCATAGTTTCTCTCACTTGTTGAGCAATATCAAGAGGAATTTAAGTCTACCGCTGGAACCTTGAAAAACATCAGATATTCACATCTCAGCTATTCATCTTTATTTAAGGAGAAAAAACATCTCATTACTCACTCAAAATCTAAATCAATAACAGACTTCTATATACTACACACACATTGACGCACTCATACCTTGAAAAGAAAAAAAGGCAATTTCATTTTGCCTCTCTGAGAAGTAAAACTTCCAACCAACAGTTTCAGCAGAAAATTGTTCAGTGTGCCTATGAAAAAAAGAAGTTTCTGTTAAATAAGGAAGGAGCTTGTTCCCTTCTAGTATAGGCTGCCTAATTTCCTTAAAATCAAGTTCTACAGTATGCGGCAGAAGGCAATCAATCTGTCTTTTTGCTAGGCCGTGGAATAAAATTTAGATTGTAGGAAATAATTAAGTGTCCAAAAAATAACAGACATTATGAATCATGAAAAGATCTAATAGAATATATATACACACATATATCTAAACACAAACACCCCCCCCCCCCCCCCCCAATATATATATGTATATCAGCTGGCCAAAAAATTAGTCTCAGGGCCAAGATTCTTAATGATGAGTAATTAGGTTCCAATAATAATAAAGTCAAATGATAAGAAAAACAGAAACTAAAGCTGTTAAACAAACACCATTGTCCTTATCATTTACCAAAGATTCTAGGGCTCTTAACAAATTATCGTGACAGAGGCAAATCAAATAGTCTTCTGCTCATGCAACTAAAATCAACTAACATTATTATTATTGTTTTGAAATAAAAATCAACTAACATTATTAAATGGCATAATTGATCCTTACATGAAGCCCACATATCTTTAAGTCCATCCAGCCAGAATCATTACTCAATGAAAATTAATTGCATTACATTATAATAAGAATTTTTTAAAAGATTTAAGTTTCTTCACTTTACTGTTCAAGTAAACTTTTCATATCTATATTCTATATTTTTATGAGACAAAAAATATTGTTACTGTAAACAAGGTACCAAGAGAGTGCCACCTGTATGTAAAATACTCAGGTCTAAGAACCAATGTTCTTTAAATCCATGCTTTTATCGTTTTAAGGAGATATTACTAGTCAAGAAACTACTTAATACTCAGATCATTAACTCCAATATTTTCTGGTTAGGTTTACCTGTTAGGACCCTAAACTCTATAAGAAGAGAGGGTTAGGATTATATTATTTACTTTTCCAGATTTAATTAAATTACAGTAGAGAATTTCTTTCCAAAATTCCTGGTTGTACCATCTTTTAGACCATATTGGATAAGATATTAAGGATGTCGAACTGTATGGAGGTTGGAGTTTATCACCAATATATGATGAATACCATCAAGGAAGACCGATCTTATGTTACATGATTATTAAGAAAGAAGAGGCTTGCCAAAGTTCTTGGAAAAGAACAAAACAAGCCAATTTATCTTGTACTGCTGACATTATCAGGCATGGAAAATTTTCATGGCGAAAGAAATAAAGCAAAAAGTTTGAAAAAGGATGCCATGCTACTTGAATGCTCTTTTTATAGAAAAGAAATATTATTGAGGAAATGATGAAACAAAATACAATACCGAAGTGTAAGATATCCTCCTACAGCCTGCGAAGTCTTGAATGCTAAGACACCAAAACAGCATAAAATATTGAATGCTTAGGTCGACATATACATCCTAGGCTTCTTAGGTGGACTATTGAAAAACCTTTTGTATGCTAACAGTGGAGCAACAAAAACTGACAAGGTAGAAAGAACTATCTAAAATCCATTTGATCATCAAGGACAGATTTTTTTCCCAATCCCAGAGAAATGATGCAGGAGAAAAGCTAAATTTCATTACTGTCAGTCAGGAAAATTTAATCAACCAAGAATTTGATTCATCTGGTACATAACCAATATTTGAGAGAAAAATTATCTGCTGTAATTTTATTAAATCCAGGCAGATAATACAATCCTGTCTCTCTCCTTTACGAGAGTTCGGGTAAGTAAGGGGTAGTTTGTCATAACATATACATGAATTTAGAAAATTAAACTACAACTAAGCAAGGACTAGGCAATCCCTTCAGTTCCTTTACTCTCAACTTTTCGTTATCCAAAAAAACTAAAAATTCTCCTTTTCTTTCCTTTAAAACTCCGCCATTTCCATTTATTTCCTTTCCTCTTTGTCGCTTTGGTAACTTTTACACAAACGTTCTGTAAGAAAACTTGAAAAGTAAAGAATACTATCCCATTTTTCCCTGCACCACATTAGGCATAGAAATCCTTTCCCCTGTATTTGCTACTACTTTCAACGAATCAAAATTAGACAAATTTTGGATATAACGTCTAGCAAAAACCATTGCGGATGTTCATTCAGTAATTGCCTCCATAAAAGTACCATTAGGAATTTTCTCCCAATATCGATCTACCCTAAATTTTCCACTGAATGAAAACACAACGTAGGATATAGTTACGCATCACAGAGTAAGACCTAGAAATCAAAGGCGACGAAGAATTCTCACACAACCTTAACGAGAAGAAGCCTTCGTGCGGCAGTAGCAACCGCCTTCTTTGCCCGATCGTCGCGGATCCCCGAGTCAGACTCGTCGTGATACCAGCCCACCGATTTCTGCGCCTCGTAGACAATCTGCGATATACCTGAAAAATGACAAAAGAAGATGGAATAATAGAGTCATGGATAAATACACATACAAGAATATGTATACAACAGAAATGGAGAAGGGAGAATGCCTTCTCGGACGGTTTGCTTATTGTGGCGGATGTCGTGGACCGTGGCGGATATCTTCCAGTAAAGAGGGCGACCGACATAGAAGAGCACCACTATCACCACCATGGCTACGACCACGCGAAATGTTAGTTTTGCTGGTGAAGTCGCCATGAGTTTTGTTTCTTCGTCTGGTTTTCAGAGAGTGGGAAGAGCAGAGGGTGGAGGGGAGAGAGGAGAAAGGAGGAGTACTTGATTGCAACGGAGATATTTGCCCGTTGATATTTCTGCCACGTGGCGCGTAATGTTGGCTGGATCTGGTCTCAAAATTTTGTTTGCGGAAGCTTTTTCTGAAATAACAGTTTTGTCCTTGACTTGCGTTGTTTATTATTATTAATAAAAATTATTTTCATGTTATTTAAATAATGTAAGAAAATATTATATTATTTTAATAAAATATTACAGTAAAAATCATGTTTTAAAAAAATTTAATAAATTCAAAAATTAAATTAGAATAAACAATTAGGTCTAAATTGTAACGCAACTCAATCATTTTTTGCTCTTATAATTATTTTTTAATCTCATTCAAATTTATAATATTATGTAAAAAAAAATTAAGTTTTAATATAAAATAATATATTTTTTGTTTACATTAAGCAAATATTCTGTTAATTTAAAATAAAAAATATTTATTATCTTTAATATAATTTTCTTAATTTCTTTTTTTACTAAATAATTAAGAAACTTGGTAGAATTGGGCCAAAATAAAGATGGACAACAGTTTGGATTGTCTTTAAAATCAGATCACCTACATACAATATATTTACAAAAAAAAAAAACAATATGATTAAGATAACTTGTTTAATTTTTTTTAGGATATGTACATAAATATGATTAAGTTAACGTGTCTTTTAATTTTGTCTAAATTAATTTCTATTTTTAACGATACTTTAATACCATTTAATCATATTCACGTTATAAACAGTGTTACCGTATAAACATTATGGTTGTTACCGTATAAACATTAACTTGTCTGCCATGTGCCAAATATGTTGGTAACTTCTTGGAACGTGGCTAGTGTAGTTGCCACATAACAAGCATGCAAGTCGTATAAATTATTATCTATAACTGTTTGATTATTACTAAATTTATGATACGTTATTATTAATGTGTTAAAATTATGATATATCAATAATGATATGACGTTAATATTACTTGAAATTAAATTTCATAGAGCACTCTTCATGTCTGCTGATTCTTGCTATCCTCTTCTTTCGAGCCCTCATCTTTTTTCATTCGTAATTTCATTCAAATCTTAAATACTAAATTCCATCTTATTTTTTTTTATTATATCTCTCTTTTATAATCTTATATATTGGTTTGACTATATTAGTTCTTCCATTTATAATTAATAACATAGCGCACCACCGAATAGTATCAACAAATGGTACCTTCTAATTTATTGATTTGAAGAATTAATAGAAAGATATGTTAGGTATAAAGTTCGATATGTACTCTCTTGAGATGATGTTTCTACAAATGACCACGACTAAGCTCCCAATAGGTTTGACCCACCATGATGACCAAGCGAGTTATCAAAGGAATTTTTGGTAACATACTTATCCCAACTACGAATGATTAATCATCGAAGAAGATTTGAGCTTTACAAAGATGACAATCAAGTGTATAGAGTTAAGGCGAAAGGATAGATCAAATCTTAATAAAATCGTACTGTCATAAGTTTTCAAAAATTAAGAGCACTTGCTGAAGAATCCATATACAACGTTTGATGTCTGCCATGTGGTAGTCATAATAATGGCAAGTTTTTAAAAAATTATTAGTATATTTATTACTATATAACAGTCACGATTTTCATATGGTAACGTTGTTTGTCATGTGAACATCTATTAAATAATATGTTAATAATAGAGAATAATTTAAACAAATTTAAAAGTACAAAATTGTATTTTAACTAAAAAAAATATTAAAATACTCAAAGTAAATCTTTTCTAAAAATACAATTGCTATTTAAATATATTTAGATGAATTGCACGACCACTTAATAGCATTATAATATATATAGACATATAATAATTAATACAAATATGAATATTCACTACTACATTTGGTTAGCTATTCATGACAAGAGGGGTAATAAATGTACGTCTCAAAATTATTTCTTTTTAATCAAATATATTATAATTTGTATACTGAAATATCTAATGCTCCTCTCAAATAGATTCACTAATATTAGAATTAACTGCAGTCAATTACTGTTTCATTATAATCTCATATAACACGGAACTGAATACAATGGTGAGATTGTAATAAATTAATTTCAAACAACGATGAAACTTCACTCGCACTTTTGTTCCGAACAACCCAAAAGGCTAATAATAAGATTTCACCGTCATTTTTTCAAATCTTATTTTCATTTTTGATAATGATACTTTCAAGTTTAATTCAATTTTTCAATTTTATTAAATAAGAATTAGAATATAATATAATTATTAAAAAAATTAGATAAAAATATTATTTTAATTTTATTTAATTCAAATAATGTTGTTTGGTGATTTTTTTTTTAAATTATTAACAAATAAAAAGATAGATATATAGTTATAGAATTAAAGTTCATTAAATTTAGATAAAATACTATTCTAGTTTTAAGTTAAATCTAAATTACATATTTCGTAATTTTTTATTTACAAGTGAAAATATAGATACGTGATTGTGGAAATAAAGATATAAATAAAATTAATTTAATTATGTAGTAAGTACGTAAATTATAATCAAAATCTCTATATCGATTAATAAAGACCAAGAAATAAACAGAAATAAAAATATTTAAAGAAATATTTAAACCAAATGGGTGTTACATATTTCAATATACACAAATATATATATATATATATATAAAAATTTAAAAACTCAAAAATAGTTATGTAAAACCAACCAGTAACTTAACCAAATAGTCAAAACAAATACCGTTTGACTCGTTGCCATGAAAGAATTCAACAACGAAGCTTAACAGATCAAAGCAATCAGATCAGAGTATGCAAATATTTTTAAAGCTCCAACAGCCAAATTGGGACATTGTAGAAGAAAAATGAGCAACTAGGTATAATTTAGGCCAAAATAAAATTCATAAACATTCCCCATTTCCTATGGTATATGTACAGCAATGAGTCTGCTAATAAAAAGATGGAAACCCTTTCAAATTTGTCTATAAATGGCAGAACAAGCTATATATCCGCAACAAAAAATCGGATAACCACCTTAAGAATAACATAGTACCAACATATCAGAATTTCTTTTCTTTTCCTTTGCCGAGCTTTGTAGATGATTATTTATCAGCCTACCTAGAAAACCCTCCCTCCTACTTGGTCTCCTCTCTGGTGTAGAAGCTGGGTTACCTTAACCTGGAAATTCCCACCTGGCAATAGTACCGTCCCAGGAAGAGCTTACGAGCATTGGGTAGGAAGGATGCCAACTACAATCTCTTACAGGTCCTTCATGAAATTCAAGTCTTGCAACTTCAGCTCCACTCATCTAAAAAAATAACTAATCAGTTGCTACTTGCATATTTGAATGATCAATTGGAGAACAAACAATAATATTTCTTGTTGTGCAATATGTAAATTTAAGCAAGGAGATCAAAGTAAAATTAAAGATAGAGTTACGGGTTTGATCAAGTGACCTACTCCACATAAGAGTCAACAAATCCAAATTAATTATGAATAATTCTATATACTACAATGCTTCTTCTTCTCTACTCTCTTAAATGCTAATTCTGATACACCTAAAAATGATAAGTTCAAATCTAGAGCAGTAAAAATCATGCGCACATACAAATATATGCAGCAACTAAATATTCAAGTAGTGAGCATTTCCTAGCTTTAAATGAGGAAACGGGATGTTTACAGAGCAAGTTGTCAACAGGTAGTGATATTTGACGATGGGAATCGGAACACAGGCAGTTTTCAAGCAGTGGAACGTGAAGAAAAAAAGTTTAGTTCCCAAAATTACTCATCTACAAAGACTAGCTATTTTTTTCTGCTCGTACTCAATCTTATCCCAGTCCTTGTACAATTATCCTGACATAATACAATACAACACAAATAGAATGAGCAATAAACTTCTTTGTCATTTTATAGTCCTTCAAAAATCTTTAACCATCGAAGGCTCATGTAATTATACTTCAATATGTCCCAACCAATCAGTTAAATTAGATTAAGAATAGGGTATAAGAAAAATGAAAATCATTTGTTCGACTGCATGTAGAAAAATTGCTAAATTTTCAGCACGTACCAGATCATATATGCGCACAGAAGAGTCACCAGATCCAGTGTATATGTATTTTTGACCAGTGCTGCAACAAGTGTTTGAACAAAAGATTAGGACTATAAATGTATCACAGAATCAGCAATCACAAGATCGTCAGTATTGCAGCACAATGCCCTGAAACCAGCAGTCTGGTTCAATATACAGGCTGACCTTATCAAAGCAACCTATAAAAAGAAATTTAGAACAAAAAAAAGTGCATATTATCTATTGACAGTGACAAAGGAGCACAATCATTTTGACTGTTCACAATATTGCAAAAAGCGAGTCCAAGTCATTTGACAAAGTTTCAATTGGACGAAAATCCAACTAACTTGAAAGACCTGAGTCCCAGTTCAGAAGATTGATTTAACTGAAGATGTAAAGAAATCGCATCAGATATAAGCTTATTATTCAATCAAATTTATGAACCTTAGGAATGAAAAGATTCAAGTGTTAAACATCACAGCATCATAGCCTGCTAGAAAGAGTGTGCTAGAGATAGACTAGGAATTTATAAAAAAATCTGAGAAGTTCCACAATTAACAATCTTCACCATCGCTTCCCATGTATTATTGATAAAGAACAAGAACATTACCTGGATACTGGGGAGAAATAACAGCGAACTAAAGTGAACATGACTGAATGGCCTCTATATGTAGTCAATGACATATCCCCAGGATGTCTCAGAGTTCTTGCATATGGAGGATATTCCATCCATCTGTAGTCAAAGTCACTGTGTCTAAACAGCCTGGGAGTGCTGATTTGGTTGAAGAAGAAATATCAGTGGCAACAAAATGAGATTTTAATTCATTAGTTCACTCTAGCAATTAAATTCAGGAGCTTAGCATTAAATATAAAATATATTTCTGAGACAGTTAATTTCTAGAACAAATATTTCTTCCATAGTGGTTTTCTTGGCATAGAGATTACTAAAAATACTATTTATGTTTTTTTTGTAACATAGAGTAGTGTTATTATTTCTTCAACATAGAAGTGGGGCAAGGTTAAAACAGTAATTAAAAAATTTATAGAAGATTGTGCCAGAACCCTAGTCGAGAGGAAGATCTTGTCAGCGTGGAGCTCAGTTACAGCATGTCAACTCCAGAACCTGAGTAGCTAGCTACACGACCTCTTTGTTGATGATTTCCTTACTGACTGGTGTCTCATGCACCATCAGTCACCAACACGAGGTACAGATACCTTATACACTTGTTGATGGTGACAGATTTGGCATATTCTGAGCCGGTCCAAGGAATTCTTTTAGACTCTATGAAGCATGTTCTGATATTGTTCATAGTTGACGTGCTTGTTGGGGGTGATTTTGATTCATTGCTCCTTCTCTATTTGATCTTTTGGATATTAGAGGTAAGAGTTGATGTCGATCTCAGGTGTCCTCACGCACCCTAGCCTAGCCTTCACTTATACCACTTTTACGTGTCCATTTATGCAGTCCATTATGGTGCATTAGTTGTGATGTCAACATGAATAAAGATCCATCTAATAAGCTGGGGTAACAGGATTACTTCGAGCATTAGGAGGTTCAATTTTTTCAAAGATTGCAGCTCAGAGACCTCCCTCTTGCAAATGCTTAATTTACCGGGTCAATGAATATTGTTTTGTATCATCTCATATTAATTATTTTCTTGTTTCTAGTTGTTGGGATTATAGCTTTTTATTTGGTCTCTGAGGTCCTTCCCTGTCCAGTAAGAAACAAGGAGGCTTTTCAAGTTTGGGGAAATTAGAATTGGAAAAATAAGATTCATGACGAGGTTTTCCATGTATGATATGTTGGTCAGATAGTGGCTTAAATGATAATCTATTAGGTAGACCAGCCTCCAGTAAGAATGGTTCTGAAGAGATTATTGTAGGAAAAAGAATTAGTTGGAGGCAGAAATAAATGACGACTAGGGTTAAGAAGGGAAGTGTCATACAAGTTTCTTTTTTAGAGTTGTTAACATTGATGGAAGTATGTCTAGCAATTTCCTTTGGGCCTTGTCTAGTTGATGAAAATATTTTGGAGTTTTCATATATAAATTCATATACCTCTATTTACCCAACAATATATAGCTTTTAAAACTAAAGCAAGATTTAGAAAATGATGAGGTCCTTTGGAGGGCTCTGATGTAATATGACTCAATGGTCATGGCCCAATGGCACCATAGCCTTTGATCCTACCTTTGGAGGAAGCTTTCTTATGTGTAAGGTTTACATACTTCATTCTGGTGCATGGTGCTGACTTCAAGATTTATAGAGATTCATCTGAGAAGCTAGAGGATAACAAGGTTACTTCAATATTAGGGGGGTATGATAATTATATCATGTATAAATAGAGATAAACTAGGCTAAAGGATATTAAAATAAAATACACCTTTTATAATTTATTGTAGCTTTCCTTTTCTTATTCCTACAACTTGTATACAAAGGGATATATTATTTAATGAAATACACAACATAACTATTTCCAACATGGTATCACAGCTCTATGTTAAGAAATCTTATTTTATAAATCCTATTCAACCTTCATTATCAAAATAAGAAACCCACAAAAGGGGGTCAAGTCTTTCCGTCCACCGCAGCAGCCACCATCACCACCAGCCTTCATAGCCAGACAACTAATTGACCTTAATTGCCCTAAAATCTTACATTATGTCGGAGGTTATATCTCAAATTATTGACACAAATTTTCAAATGGAAAATTCTGCACAAACTAATGGAGCATTCCAGCCAATCTACTCTACCTATCGTTTCAATGGTAAGAACTATTTGAATTAGTCACAACTGATTCAGACTATTCTAAAGGAAAAGGAAAAATCGGTCACATTTTGGGTATTGGATCAAAATTGGAAGACCCAAATATTGATGCATGAGATAAAGAGGATTCAATAATAATGGCTTGGCTCTAGTATCCGAATCTCTGGAAAGTTCTCTCACAGTTAACAGCAAGGCCATTATTGGGAAGACAGAAGCAAATGTGTGCATATATTTCCTTTTGAACAAGTATTCCCTCTTCCGAACCCCTTGAAGAACAAATAAATGAAATCAATAACAATAATAATAATAATAATAGTAGTAAAACTAGTAATAGTAATAACAATATAATGATCGCAATTGATGTCTCAGTCAGAAGTATTATCACTTGGTAATAGAAATAAATACTTGAGGGGAGTAATTAACTTTCATCGACAAAGATTATCAATATCCCACTTACCTAAATCTACTATGACTATTAGCAAGGGCAAACATAAAGATTCGAAAAAAAAAAGGTAACTAACAAAGGGAGAGAAGGAACAAAGTGATATTGACATACAATGTGACATTAGAAGACATCTTTCTTATGTCCCAGAGTTTAGTAGTCTGATCTTTCCCATTTGAGATAAAATAGCAGCCATCTGCATGACCGTCAATGAATGTAACGCCTTCTAGGTGTCCCATCAACACCCCAGCTGCTCGTCCTCTCGTGACAGAACATCGCCTATCCCACACCTAGAAATCCAAGAAATAAGCAAACAATTTTTTACCAGTACGCAAATGAGATTATCTAAAGCAACATGAAAAATATATTTCTGAGCTTTACAAAACAGTCAATCCATCAGTAACCATGTGTATCCAGTTGCAAGTTTATTCGGCTAACCAAAACTAAAACTGAAATAGAAGAATAAGAAGTAGAAGAGGATCAAGTTATGAGGAACTTTAATACTTCAAGGTGCAGACATGAACAACTAAATCAAGTTTTCAGGTCACTCATCAGGGACAAAATCAGTTGCAGAAAGAAGTTCTATTTTCTGTAGATAAAGAGAAACTATCCTTCCTCTTTGCAAACTCTGCCCATTGATTAAATATCTGAATTTAGAACTAACGTCTCAGAATGGATGCAACATGTCTATATAGGAAAGGAACTACTTAATCGTGAGCTATATTTTTTTCCGTAAGGGGACTCACAATGCAAAGCATCTCTTAATAGTTGAATCTATGATGCAAACACTAGTAGTTAAATGTCATCCAACAAATAATTCCTGTTATAACCATCCACGAATTGATTGCATGAAATATAACTATGACCAGTGCTTGGCATGCAAGTGAATGTAATCCTCCTTAAGCGAAATAATGTTTACCTTACAAAGGCGATCATCACCCCCAGAATAAAGGAGATTGCCAGTTTCATCCACGAAACATACTGCGTTAACATCAGACTGCAATACATTGTACAAAAGATATTAAACTTCTAAACCTCATTTTTCATGTTTATGTGAATGATGAGGATAAATCTTGTCATAAAATAAATGGATGAAATAAAATTACACCTTTGTATCACATTTACAAAATGTGTTTCTTACTAAAAAACAATTTAATCAGCTTAGATATCAATTAGGATACCTGATGAGCTGGGATACTCAGGGTGCACACTTTCGATTCAATATCATAAATATATATCGAGTTATCATTCGATGCAGCTACGAGTTCTCTTCCATCAATAGAAAATTTTACAGAAAAGATCCCAAATTGACCACCATCTTCACCAGCAAAATTAAGTCCCTCATGATTTTCCTGAATATATATAAAAAAGTGTTTCAGTAAATCAACATCTAGTTAAACCTAATAACCACTTATTATAATCTTCTAGGAAAAATAACAGACTTAATGACTACTCGTTGCACTAGGTAACAGTAACTTCACCTGGTTTTCCTGAAGATCGACTTTAAGTGATCAAGCTAATTTATAATAAATAGGGCTCTACAAAAAGATCAAATTTCTAGCATTGATTGGCAACACAAAACAGAGAGACACTAAATTGGAAGAACTATATTATTAACAAATAGTATCAAAGATACAAAATAAGTATGTATTTAGGGATTTATGTATTCCATGTACAGTAAGAACATTTAGCTTCTTTAGGAAATATCAGCTTAGGAGGCCTGTTCTAGTTTAGCTTCCTATTATGAAGTCCTCCATTATTACGTATTCTGTTTTCCCCTTTTGCTTTTCGATTGTGCATACTTGGAATGATATGTACCTCCAGTTCTCGGAAAATTAAACAACGTTTAGGTTATCAAAACCTTCAAGACAAATGTGAACTACAGTGGCTTAGCCACTGGGCCAGACCATTGGTCCTCCATTTCCAAAAACACAGAAAAAGATCATCATAAATCCTTTCTTGGTATGAAAGATAGAATCATATTTAAACATTAAAAACCTTTTCCTGAGATTAGAAAGTTAATATTTGGTGCAGCGTCTAAGCTAAGTAGCACATACCGTAATGTATGCAAATGGCTCCGCTGTAGAAGATCCAATGTCTACAATGTGAACAACAGGGGATAAACTAGCATAAACCTGCAGTATTTTACATCCAAAATAAATTTGAATTGAATAAGAGAAAATAAATCCACATGAGAATAACAAGCCACTCTAAGAAGTGGAAGCTATGTCAATACCCGACATCACATGCCAACAAACAAGAACCTACTTAACTGGCAAAAAGGAACCTATTTAGGGATAACCAAGCCATTTCCTATGGCCAGCTAATGAATTTTTATCACAAAGACAAAGACCAAATTGAACCTGCAAAGGATGTTCTTATGTGTATGAAATAAGATGGTCCCTCATCAGCCAGCCATGTAATTTCTAGGCTGGTATTCATTTAATTAATTAGGTAAGAAGTTAGTAACTAGTGTTCATCGAGAAACACAAAAACATGCAGCGCTTAGTCGAATCTAAAGCAACCTACCTTTAGAAGCACCAAATACACAGATTAGCATGTGTATCTGTATGACACAATGGCTTATCTTTTTGTATGGTATATCAACAAACTTACAAGAAAACGTTTGTCTGGTGACAAAGATGTATCTGTTATTGCCCATTTCATGCTTTTTGTATGGATATACTTCTGAACTTTCCACCCTCTTTCCACGTTATATACTCTAATTTGTTGTGCCTGTTTAAAAATGAATGTCAGATTGAAAAATAAACCACAGAAGAATAAAATTATATCTAGCCATTTCTAAGACCAACATTTTCTAGTTTCACAACTGTTTTATATGTAGCTTGGCTTTGAAGATCATACCTGAGATCCTGCGACAAAAAGAGAGCCGTCAGCTGAAAATTGAGAAACATATACACGACCATTCATGCTATCCACCATCTGAGGACCGTTGATGGGCAAATATCGGCTCAACAAATGACAACTATCTGCCGAGGAGAACCTACCTCTTCCAGAGGAGTTACTCTCCCGACCAAATAACATTTTAACACTTGAAACAGGCAGCTTAAACTTGCCAGGTGCCGCGTTGCCTAAAAATCCATGAGGTTCTGACCTAAGCTTTGTTAGTTGAACAATTTCATTATCAAGACGATCAGTTGGTCGACGTCTCCTCCGAACTGGAAAAAACTCTTCAGCGGCATTTCCATCTTCATAAGATTTGATCTTTTTGCCACGGTTACTCATTATTTATCTTATATCGATTTCACTGATTATAATTTACTTACTCCAACTCACGATCATGAACAAACACTGCAAAGAGAGGCACATTCACATCCCCACAGCTTAGAAATGACCACCTTAATTCTGAAAAAAAAAAAAAAAAAGAATAACCGAAACCATTAGCCATGAACATTGAATCAGAATATCACATAAAAAAACTCCACAATTAAGAAAAATTAATTAATTAAACCAAAAATGGTGCTTGATTATCTAAAGATAAACTAATCAAAGGCATAAAATTCAAGAGTTATCTCACTATCAGAACGAGATAATCAAGCTACCGCATAACTTACACTCGAAGTCATGCCTTCTCTCTATTTTCACAGCACCGACTTTCTCAGAGTAAAAGAAAAAAGATAAAGCAAACGAAGAATCAAATTTCAAAATCAATAGCCCTGAGCGCCACCTATAAACAACTAAGCAAGCTAATTAAACACTGCGCAATCGTAGAGATAGAGTTGACTCTGCGCCTTCTCAAAATTAAACCGATATCGAAATCCTTCGATTCTATCTGTACTTTTCCTGCATTTTCTCATGCAAACAGAAACAATAGGGATTAGGAATCCAAAGAAGCAATTCACCGTCACCTTTTCAATATGACGCCGAAGAGACAGAGAGAAGGAATATGAAACGATTACGGATTTCACATTCAGAATTGCATAATATATCCATGAGTTGAAGCCTGCTGGTTACAGATAAGCTGCAATCCTCTTAAGACAGTATCCGTTTGCATTTACTTTTTTGCCTTTCTGGGGAAGGAGAGTCTTCAAAAGTTTGAACCAATTTAATTCAAATTAGATTTAAACCATGTATAAGAACTTTTTAGAATCTTAGAAAATTATCAACTTAAATATTATTAAATTATTTAAATACCTTTTTTTTTTCTCAGTGCATTAAAAAAAAATTCACTATATAATAATAAATTAAAATCTGTAGTTTAAAAATAAAAATTTGTATTTGTATTTGTAGAGTAGATTATGATTTAATTTATTATAAAATCTGCAAATTAATGAGTTGCATATAAGAAAATCTGTAAACTGAAAGTTGATAAAAGTCCATAATTATAAAGCTGGCACCCGATTGTGCATAATTTTTAGTTAACTATAAATTAAAATTTACTTTAAACTATCTTATTCTAAACCAAATAAGAAGCTCATTTTATTAACTCGAATTAAAATAAATAAATTACTATGTCGTGAATTTAATTAATTCGTTCATTTTATTATATTAAATATGAATTTGCGAACAGTATATTCATGTTTTTTTTTTTTGGGTCAACTAGCAATTTTTATGTCATTATGTAGTAAAAACGATACATGTAGCTGCAGCAGAGAATCATGCATAATGTATTATTAAATAACTAGCTACAAGCAAAGCTTGAAATTACATAACCAAAAAAGTAGGAGGAATGAGAAAATAATGTGTCTACTTGTTTTCCTAATTAAATTTTCCAAATAAAACATAAGAAATACTCGATGCCACTGCTATTCTCCGCTGCTCTCACTTTTAAATGTTCTCTACTAGAAGTAACCTCCGATGAATTTTGATGAAGAACGTAATAATGCTACACGATTTGCAGATTGTCGAAGATCCTCGAGCCATCAATGATAGATTTTTTTCCTAATATGATATATATATATATATAAATAATTGTTCTATGATGAGTTGATGGATGCCTGAATTTCTTCTAGTGTTTTTCCTTTAGTTTCTGGGACTAGCTTTGCTACAAACAGCACAGTCATTACTGAAAATGCAGAGAAGATATAAAATGTGCCTGAAAATCACATGTTAACATAAAAGGGATCAGTTCAATTGTGAATTTTTTCAAAAAAAATTATATTTTTAGAGACTAATTTTTGTTGGGTGTTTACCTGAAGAGCTCCAGCTCATGAGGAAATTAAAAGCATAGGAAACTAACCAAGCACCCACCCAATTCACCAGCACCACCAAGCTCCCTGCAACTCCCTTCACATTTATGGGAAAGATCTGTAACACACAAGGAAAATATCATATATTATCTACATATATGTAGGTTTTCATAAGGTTAAGGTGAATTTGTTGTGCAATGTGATAAATTAAGAAGGCAAGAATTATTATAATAAGATTACCTCGGACATGATCAACCAAGGAACCGCGCCCATTCCAATCGAGAACGATGATATGAATATCTGATTTTCATTTAGCAAAAATTGGATCAAAACCGTTGTAAATTCATTGTAAAAACATATGTATATATATATATATATCTGTTAAACCAAGTTTGTATTCATAATTGACAGCACTTACCAGCACTCCACCAACAGCTAAAATTGGCGTCCACTCAAGCAACATACTATGGCCCTGGTTCACATCCATCATAAAACAAAGTTCAGATTGATATTGAGACATAACGGACTAATAGAACTTATGAAAGGCATCTTGGTGATAAAACCTTGAGAAAGAAGGAAGTGCCTGCAAGGAAGCAGCCAAGAAATGTGCCAGTAGCCGAAACCTACAAGATTTTGAAGAAAACTTCTCGGGTCACCGGAATTCAAAGAAAAGTTCTCGTGTCAATTTTCATTTTTCAAGTTATCGAAAGTAGAATGAGGACCACATACCATTATAAGTGGTCTTCTTCCAGATTTATCTATTAACATCGCTCCAATGACAGTTATCGGAACCTGCCATTAAGATTATGACCAGATTAGAGATGGTTATGTTCGAATTTCTTTGTATGATTCAAAAATTTTAAACTGAAATGGTTAATCAATTTATTATTTATATAAGATCAAATACCTGAATGCAAGCATAAGCTATGGTTCCAATTTTTCCCGAAGAAAGTCCTGTAATTCAATAATCGAATTGAGTTTCAATACGAAAAACTCAAAGGCTACATTGAAGTGTTCAGAGACAGTAACCTACCAGCTGCTACAAATGTTTCGCTAGCGTAGAATCCTATCCCATTAATTCCGACAAATTGTTGGAACACCATCAATCCCACACCGATCTAAACATCATAAATTGTCCGAGCTTAAAACATTTCAATAAGGTGCGAAAGAATTTGAGAAAATCACATACTAAATGGAAAAATTATGCATTAATGGTTACTTACAATGACTGATCGAATGTATTTGCTCTCGAACAATTCAAGAATATTTGCTTTTGGAAGAGTCTTAAGAGTTCCAATGTACTCCTATTAATGCCAAAACTTGGTCAGTTTCTCGTCACATTAAAATTTAGAACACCATGAATTTTCTGTAAGTATTTTACTATAGTACATTGATTTCGGCAGCTTCAATGGTGATATCTGCATCCTTTCCACGTAATTTCTGCAGGGCGACAAGAAAGTCTTTTTCGCAACCAACCTTTGCCTGCAAATCATAGTGTCAGCCTGCACTTAAACAATATGCATAAATCATTATTGTATACATACATATATAGACACATACGAAATCTTACCAGCCATCTAGGAGACTCAGGGATGAAGAAGAGGCCAACAAGCAGGAAAATGCATGGAATAAGCCCTTTAAAATCAAACCCAACAATTAAAATTAGTTCTTTCTTACCATTATTTGTCTAAATTTTCCATATCATTACTAATGGTAAACACTATTGTTTTAACCGGCAGATTACAATTTTTTAAAATTATTTTTTTTTCAACGGATATAATACTAATATTTACGGTTAATAAATAAGTTCGAACTTACAATAATATTATTTTTAAGGTTTTAATTGTTAATGTCAATGCATTGAAACTAGAATTTACCGGTAAGAGCGAGTGATCTCCATGTTATCACAGTTCCTATTAAGAATGAAACCGAAGAACCGATAACAATCATGAGCTGCAGGACAAATTCAAAGAAGATATGAGAAAAATTTAATGAATATTTTCTCTTTTGTAATTTTCATTTGTCTTATTAAAGTTTACGATTTTCGACCTGATTCAACGTCGTTAATCCTCCGCGGAGATTTTTTGGTGCTATTTCCGCGATAAAGATTGGGACCTGTTTATTATTAATTTGGCTATTGTCACAATTTTAAAATATTTTGATCAAAATTTGACAGAAAAGAAAAAAGAAAAATGACAGTTAGAAATTTTTTTTCCTACTGAAAAATCATAGCTCATTGGTTTTCCTGCAAAAAAAAAAATAATAATTAATTAATTAAATACTTACAACGTAAGAGAAAATCCCAATTCCAAATCCTGTAAAGAACCTTCCCATGTCAAGGTAGAGAGCCTCCTGTATCAGAAACATTCAAGAGTCAACAATGGTTTATAAAGCCAAAACAAGGTTTCTTCAAACTTCAACATATATATATATACATATACATATATATATATATACACATAATACATAATACAAACCGTAGAGAAGTATATAGCCAGCCACCCAGCAATACAGAAGCCAGAAGATAATCTCATTGCCTGATTTCAAAGAGACAATAAAATTTTTTAGGGTATGAACTGATATAATACCAGACTTGTATTTTACACTGATTATATAGTGTATATATTACATAAAAAAAATGTAATATATAGAGCATATAAATTATAATTAAATTACTAAAAAAATAATTATCTAAAAAGTTTAATCTACTAAGAAAATGATTAAACGTACCCCTTTTCTACCAAGGAAGTCAGAAATCCGGCCACTAGAGACAGCACCAATCATTGCACCAATGGTTAATATAGAGCCAAATAAAGAGAACTGCATGCCAATTTTTAATTAATTAATATTTACTTAATTAATTAGAATAATAAAATAAGCTTAATTAAAATAATAATAATATAATTAATCATTATTTAATAAGGACAAACCTGAGCTAGAGAGAAATTAAGATCTTCTCTGATTGCAGACTGAACCGGTGCTGAATAACCCACCTGTCAAAAGAATTAACTTAAGCTAAACGCAATTTTTTTTTTTTTTTTTTCCTTTTTTGGATTTTTTTCTTTTGTTTTTTATTTTCCAGGTTCCTACCAAAAAACAAAAACAAAAAAAAAAATATTTAGTCCATCAAGAACTCTGCTAATTATTATTATATAAATTTTTAAAAGAACAAAAAAAAAAAAGCTGGGAACTCCCAGGATTGAGAAATAATGGAAGAATACATATATATGTTTAAATATACAAATGTGTTGATGTATGTATGTATGTATGTATGTATGTATACTTACACAAGAGCCAAACTCAAAGGAGCCACAAACAGCAACGAATGTGCTGAGCAAGACCATCCCAATGGATCCACCATGGCGAAGACTATAATCAGGATCGTCTCCCTTTTCACGACCTGCAACTTTTTCTTGCTTGCTGCTAGTAATAAATGGCTGCTCCAGATCCTCAAGTGTGTTAATTATTTCACCATTTTCAACATCTTTAAACTGCCCAATTGCCATTTTTAAATATAATTTCTCCCCTGAATATTATCTTAGCAGTATCTCTCTCTATGTGCATATATATATATATATATATATATAGAGAGAGAGAGAGAGAGAGAGAGAGAGAGAGAGAGAGAGAAAACAGAGAAGAAAGATAGAAGTAGAAGTATAGGGTGAGTGAAAATGGCTTTGAGGAGGGGCTATATATATGTGTGAGACATATATGTATATATATATATATAATAATTACGAAAACAAAAATGGGTAGATATTTATTTGTTTATTATTATGTATATGATGACGCATGAATTAGGAAAGGTCATGTTTGGGAGATAGTTGTAGAAGATGAGAAAGACATGTGGATTGAAGCTGTCACTGACGTGGTGATGATATTACAACGCAGGCAGGCAGCATTAATTCAATTCATTCATTTGTTTTTATTATTTACCCTATTTTTGTAAATAAATTTAAGATTTTATTTTCAATTTATTTTAAAATTTATATCTATTTTAATTAGAAAATAATCGTAGTCTCAGATAAAATTATAAAAGTTAAATATATTGAATTAGAACAATATACTCAATCTAGTTGTAAGTAAATCCAAAATTCGTAAATTTTAATGTAATTTACTCTAAAAATGTAATATATCAAGTTAGTTAAATTTTAAAGAAAATTACAAAAATCAAAATACAAGTCGAAAAAATCATAAAATTTAATAACACTCTAATTTATAACTTTTCCAATTGTGATATGAAAATTTGGTAAGAATACATATATATATATATATATATAATATAATTAATTAAAATATTATAATTAATTAATGAATTTCTCATGGGAATGTCGGGTCTACATGCAATTTGATCAAAGCTGACGCGTCTCTTACTTGGTGATGGCTGTGGATCACTAAACTTTCATTATATTAATAAATCAGATTTTGGGATCATATTATGAAATCATGCCTACTAATCCTGCTTCTTTTCATTATATATATATATATATGTATGTATGTATGTATGTATGTATATACACATATGTTTAAAATACGTTGACTAAAAAATGCAACAATATATATAGACGCACATGCACGTATATATAATATATAATAGTAGCCACGTTCCTCAAACTCCGCAAAATAATAATTAGTTTTGACTCTTATAAGCATATTTATATAATGATGTACTGTACACCTACTTTTTTATGTGCAAATGATTTGTTAAATTAAAAAGTTTTGAAAATTGATTTAATGTAATTATAACTATACTTATTTTTAAAATAATTTCATATTAAGTTATTATTTAACTTGGAATTGTTTATACACACTAATGTACTGCTATTATAACAATTCATTTATTGTTCTGACTGCATTAAGATAAAATATCTCACTATCATGTATTAACACACTATATTTAAATAATTCAAATTAATTTTCTTAGCAATTAATCATGTGTTAAACAAATCTCTTTACAACGAACACATTACTAGGCTCAAGATCAACTTAACGAACACAACCAAACACATGAAAGTCCAACCACTACTTTGACACGATTACTTGTACTATTACATCTCAATTGAAGTATAAAATATTACAATCATATCTCTTTTAGGTATGGTGCTTTGTTGCTAAGCATTTCGGTTCCGATTCCTGTCTAAATACATCCAAAAATAAAGGTAATGAGCATACATGATCCAGTAAGATAAAATTTAAAACTAAAAATTAAACTATGGCAATTAGTTAAACTCTCTCCCCAATTTTTATATCTTTTTCTTCTACACCTCATTCCTCTATTTCCCACTCACCACACTCTCCCACCACTCAATACTCTCCTCATACCTATACTCACTGCCATTCGCTATTTACTACTTCTAACACCCAATCCTTCCCTATCCTATGCAAAAGGATGACAAAACTCGGCTCCCTCCTACCTCAACGATTAGCCCCACCGACACATCAACCGCAGAACAAACACCTATGATGATGACACCACACTAATTCACCACCAAACAACAAGTCAATATCACTTACGTGTTCAACCTTCCAAAATAAACAACCAGTCCCTCACAATCCAACCTGTAGACACTAACCCCAAATGGATCACACACATAAACTCTTGCTGCATCCAAGGTCTCACCCCAATAGCATATACAACCAGACATATGTCGATCACCAAGTGGCCACACACACAAACACACCACATCATCATATCGGCACCTCAACACCAATATCCCAACATCTAACGACCACTGAGTGGCCATGCCGAAAACCTATAAAAATCACCAAGGGCCTCACATACACCTCACTAGGTGAGTGCCCTGTCGAGCACTGAGTGGCCACACACATGCTACATGCCACCACTCACCATACTGGCACACCCAAAAACTACAAGCATCAACTAATGGCCTCACACATCTACGCATCTGCACATATAGGTACCAGCCAATGGATGGCCACCACTTCATCTACTTCCCTTCCTATTTTCTAGTTTCTAATCTGTTTGACCTCAAGTCACTCTCACCTTTCGGCTATAAACAGATCTCCCTCCCAACACTCCGCTCTTCCTTTCAAACCAGTTCATTCTGAATAATATGATCTACGCAACTCTAACTCTGATTTTTCTCTAATCCTCTCTCTCTCACATACTGTGTACCCCTACCTACCAGAACAACTGTGTATCCCTACAGTTCAATCGGCATGTTCTTTCTTTCTTTCTCAGGTTTCGGTCTCCAACCATACCTCCACCTCTAAATCACCTCACTACTTCTTCCTCCCTACCTCTGTGCACCTTAGTTAACCTAAAACACAAAAAATACAAAATACATTGCCATAAATAAGTTTGAAATTCCAAATTCTCCTTACCTTTTGCTTCCGTACTCCTATGTCTCACAAAATCTACTGCGGACTCACCTCTTCCAGGAAATTCTGGTCAATCGGCTCTCACCCTAACTCGTTTCCTTCTTTTTCTCGCTCACTCTTTTTTTTTCCCTTTCTTCGTTTTCCTCTCTCTCTTGCTCACTCTCTATTTTCTCTTTTGCACTTTTTTTTATTTCTTCTTCCTCTTTCTTCTCTGTTTGATCTACCCTTTTATACCCAACCCAAGCCCAAATCTTGACTGTTGAAATACCCACTTAATCCTAGTCGTCCATCTTACTCTCGCTTAACTTATTTATCTAGGCTATTACAATATCCCCCCTCCCTCCTTTTAAAAGAAATTTGGTCCCTCAACTTTCGTTACACTACATTACCTTGAAAAGTTATGAATAGTTGATTCTCATCTCGTTTTCTCGTTCCCAAGTTATCTTCTCCTCATAGTGATGTTGTCATAGTACTTTCACCATCAATACTGTCTTACTTCTTAATTTTCTTTATTGTAGTTCCATGATACATATTGGTTTTTCCTCATACATCCAGTCCCTCTCTAATTGCAGCATTTCATGATGTATAATGTGTGTCGGATCAGGCTGATACTTTCGTAACATCGAAACGTGAAACACATCATGTATCCCGGCATACTTCGAAGAAAAAGCAATTCGGTAAGCAATTGTAGCTATTCTTTCAAGAATCTCAAAAGGCCCGATAAAATGAGGGCTTAGTTTTCCCTTCTTTCCAAATATGAATAAATCCTTCATTGGTAACACCTTCAGAAACACATGATCACCGACATCAAACCCCAAATCCCTCCTTGTATTATCCGTATACCCTTTCTATCTACTATTGGTTGCTTAGAAGTTCTTCTTTTTCATTGATATCTTAGCAGTCGTCTCCTCTACCAACTCTGGAGTAAACAATAGTCTTTCTTCAACCTTATCCCAATAAACCGATGACATGTGTCTACCATAAATAGTCTTATATGGGGGTCATCCTAAGACTAGCATGATAACTATTGTTGTAAAAGAATTCTATCAACGGTAGCATCTCTTCCTAATTTTTTCCAACATCCAAAATGCATGACAATAACAAAGCTTTTAATACCTGTATAGTTCTTTCAGATTGCCCATCTGTCTTGGGATGGAAAGCCATACTAAAATTTAGTTTCGTGTCCATTACTAACTGTAAACTTCTCTAAAATATAGAGGTGAATCTGGGGTCCTTATTCGAAATAATGGAGACAGGGATTCCATGCAGTCTAATTACTTCTCTCACATATAACCGAGCGAGATGGTTAACTAAGTCTGAAACCTTCATAGCCAAAAAATATAAGGATTTAGTCAGCCTATCCATAATCACCCAAATACTATGTTGGTTCCTGCGGTTTCTTGGTAAACCTATCATAAAATCTATTGAAATGTGCTCTCACTTCCACTCCACTATTGGTAATGGTTACAATAATCCCTCGAATTTTCGATGTTTCACTTTTACCTGCTGACACGTCAAACATTTTGACACAAACTCAGTAATGTCCCATTTCATCCATGCCACCAATAATGCTTTTGCAGATCTAGATACATCTTAATACTCCCTAGATGCATGGCAAATCTCATGTTGTGTTCTCCCTTGAGAATTTTTTTTCTGTAAATCACTGTCATTGGGCACACACATCCTATCCCTATACATGAGCACTCCATTACGATGTAAGCTAAATTCAGCCAAAGCACCTTGCTCCACTCCTTCCTCGATCAATTGTAGACTAGAATCGACCATTTGACACTCTTTAATTTTCTAAATTGGGATTGGTTGGACTCTCAAGTTGGCTACATACTTACCTCGATATTGTTTTTTAATTTCCACTTGCTGCATGACTCTACGTAATTCCCACTCACTTACCATCAAATGTATCAACATCCTGGAACTCTTTCAGCTGAGAGCATCAGCTATTACATTTTTTTCCCTGACTGATAATGGATTTTGCAGTCAAAATATTTTAACAAATCCATCCACCACCTTTGTCGCATATGTAAAGGCCCGGAACTTAAAAAAAAAATTCATAAATTAAGTATAGAAGTGAAATAAAAGAATTTAGGATTTACATTCTTTACACAATAATTTAAAATGGTCAATAGGACTATAGGAATGACCCTTCTAAAAGAATAAATAAAAATTAAAGAAATAAATAAAAGATAATATGTTGAGCATTCTAGGACAACCTTTACTAGTTTTTGAAGGGAGTCTGAGTGGTGAACTTATTCACAACCCTCTTGTTGATCGGAATGTGGGTCTTGATCCTCGTGATCTGAAATACTTAATGAAAGAGTGAGCTATACTAGCCTAGTAAGAATATCACACTACTCACCGATACAGAAACTGAAGGTTGGTAAAAATTATAAAAACAACCAATTGAGCTCTTGGTTTAAGTAAATTCATTTTTCATAAAGAAAATTATTTATTGCATATATTTAACGTTGCGAGATTTTCAAAATCGATCTATAGAGATAACTCAAATAACATTTCAATCTCATTTTCGAGTGGGTAATAATAATAAATTTTCATTTTTATTTACGTACTGATAACCTTAAGAGCCCATAGGGATAATCCACTACGCATGAACCAATATCCAACATTATCAACTAACCGACTGTCCCCATAACCCGTCTAGTATGAGCGTCAAAAATATCATCCCTCAATACCACGTCCGATATGAGGATGAATCAGGTTGTCTTCATATCCCATCCGGTATGAGAGCTAAAATTACCATTCTCTGATACCCTATCCAGTATGAGGCAACATTCACGGTAGGGTTTTTTATATACCTGATTCGTCCATCATCTCTCACGATATCCAGTAAGGCTACAATTCACTAATTTACATGACCAAATAATTTCCTGTTTGCATATTAATTTTCAATTTCACAATCAACCGTAAACGTGACAAGCAATATATATATCAAAAAAGCACAATTGAATTGTTTAACCATTTTAATATATTATCATGTATTTAAAGTTATAAATTCAACAATCAGCTACACAGTACAACAAATAAATGACTAACCAGTTTCGCCTCTATTAGTAACCTGTAATTATTCTCAAGGTTTTCTAAACAACACAAAATGCCATATTATCGATTATTAAGCTTCAATTCTATAACAGAGTATAAAGTGAGAGATTCCTACTCGAATCGGTGTCTAAAATACCGAACTTTCTACTGCGCCAACTGGCAGTCTTCTGGTTTTCTGAAATTTTTCTGTAGAGACTAAAACACACTTCACATACCTAAAATACCCCAGGAAACCCAAAATTGATATTAAAAATCTTTTTCGGCCAATTTGAGAATTCCAACACGGCACTGTTGTGCTCTTGCGGTGGTAGTTTATCTCGGTCTAGTTGTTTTTATCCAATTTTTATCAGTTTTAGCCGGTTTTATACCAATCCCAATGATAAAACACGTTAGAGGGACTCGGTTGGCCGAAAAAAATCAAAAAACAGAAACCTACCGTCAGTCAAATTTTTTGGTGCGACAGCTCCGCCGACTCACCTTCGCAGTTGGGTATTTTTTTCGGTCAATTTGTAGAAAACAGAACAGTGAAACAATGACGGAAAAATCGCACAAAACGGAAAATAAGAAAGGGCTCATCGGAGGCAGTTGTGGGTTTTGCTCGTGGCAGAACCGTCTGGTTTTGTCTGTTGCCTTATCCACCATTCTTTTTGTTCTGATTTGGCCATGGGGGTGCTCAGAATCAAATTTTGAGGGGATAGGAGAATTTTAACCTTTTTGGCGATCGAAGGTGGCTTCGCGTGGCGGCAAGCGATGGTCAGCTCCCTTCTCGCGTGACTGGTTCTTCTTCTCCAGTTGGAGACTAGCTACTAGGGTTTGGGTTCGGTGTGGTGTGAAATATTTATACCTGTCTCGCTTAAATCTGGGTCGTTCATCACATTGAATCTCGACAGTCCGATCACGTTTAAAGAGAAAATAAATCTGGATCGTTCATCACGTTTAATCATGACCGTCTGATCGCACCTGAGGAGTAAACGGATTCGGACTATCCACTCGTGCGGGAATGCTTCTGGGCCGTCTGATCGTGGAGCATGTGGATTGTTAGCGTGGCCTCCCGCATGGCACCGAGTCAGTGTGCCTTACCACGCGGCGTGCTCCAGTTCATCAAGGCTGCTGACTGAGTCCTACGTAGCATAATTTTTTTTTATTGCGTTTTGACCATCAGTTTCTAATTTGTCTTTCAAAAACACCATCTGAACCCAAATTTTTATCTATTTTTCTCAAAATTATTTTCAATTTCATCATCAATATATTTTTTTCATAATTTCACATTAAATTAAAATTTATTAATTTCAAAAATTAGATTCTTGTACATTTTTTAATTTTAAAATTAATCTCAAACTAAATTTCATGTCCGAATATTATAGCATATTGAGCTCTCTCTGTGTGAACAAGTACTGTAAACTCTTATGGTTGATATAAATTTCAAAGGTTTCCTCGTATAAATAGTGTCGCCATAATTTCAGGGCATATATCACTGCAGCCAACTACAAATCATTTGTCGGATAATTTCTTTCATGTATCTTTAGTTGTCTGTAGCCATATGCAATTATGTTTCCATGCTGTATTAATACACATCCCAACCTTAAACAAGACGTATCACTATAAACTGCGTAGCCCCCACTTTTTGAGGGGATGGCTAATATTGGAGCCATATTGAGTTTCCTTTTGAGCTGACCGAAACTATTCTCACAATACTCATTCCATTCAAATTTTGTACTCTTATTGGTTAATCTGGTAAGTTGAGCTGCTATGCTTGAGAACCCTTTGACAAACTGGCAATAGTACCCTGCTAATCCTAGGAAGTTTCTAATCTCAGTTATAGTGTTTAGTCTATCTCATTTCACCAATGTTTCTACCTTTGCAGGATCCACTAAAATTCTATCTCTCGACACTAGATGCCCCAAGAACGATATCTGATCTAACCAAAATTCACATTTACTAAACTTGGCATACAACTTGACTTTTTGTAGTATTGTCAACACACTCGCCAAATGCTTTGCATGTTCCTCTGAATCTTTAAAGTATATCAATATATCATCTATGAAAACAATTATATAACGATCTAGGAGAGGTTAGAACATCCAGTTCATCAAGTCCATGAATACTGTAGGGATATTCATCAACACAAAAGGCATGACAAGGAATTCATAGTGTCCATACCTGGTGCAAAAAGCCATCTTCACTATATCCTCTGCCCTAATTTTCAATTGGTGACACTCGGATCATAAGTCTATTTTTTAGAATACATGAGCTCCCTATAGTTGATCAAAGAGGTCATCTACTCTCGGAAGTGGGTATTTATTATTTATTGTCACCTTATTCAAATCTCTGTAGTCAATGCACATTCACATGTTTCCATCTTTTTTCTTCACAAACAACAGGGGTGCGCCCCATGGTGATACACTTGACCTTATGAACTTCTTGTTTAACAATTCATGTATCTATTTACTCAATTTTAAAAATTTTAATATGGCCATCCGGTACGAGGCTTTGGAAATGAATTGAGTTCCTGGTTG
This sequence comes from Carica papaya, assembly GCF_054855325.1. Taxonomy (NCBI): domain Eukaryota; kingdom Viridiplantae; phylum Streptophyta; class Magnoliopsida; order Brassicales; family Caricaceae; genus Carica; species Carica papaya. Next base: position 31,002,338 of record NC_142311.1, read on the forward strand.
CAACTCTATAGTGAATTCAACTACTCTATCCGACGGTAGCCTAAGGAGATCGTCTGGAAATACATCAAGAAAGTTTTGAACCTCTGATATCTCCTGTAGTACGATCTTTTTACTCCCGTTCCCTATCAAACATAAGTCAAATAAAAACAAACACTAACCAACTATTTTACCCAATTATCATTGTTTTATTGTATTCCAGTAACAATTTACAAGAGTCTATGTTTATTATCTTCTCTTTTTTTTTATATATGGAAAAAGGTACCTCATTAGGGATTTCAAAGGTAACTTTCTTACCAAAGCAATCTACATGTCCATGATGTACAGCTAGTCAATCCATCCCCAGTATTACATCAAAGTCCTTAATATCTAACAAAATTAAGTTCACTCCCAGTTCTTTACCTGCTATTTCTACCTTGCATGGTCTATACATTACATCGATATGCATGATGTTGCTAGTTGGCATGGATACCATGAGCATGACATCTAACCTTACCGGCTCTACCTTCAGTTTAGATGCAAACCTATGCGAGGTGAATGAATGTGTTGCCCCTAGATCAATTAGAACTTTAGCAAGAAAACTTGATATATAAGGTGTACTATGAATAACTTCTGAGGTAGCCTTTACATCCTGTGCCGTCAGGGGGAACACTCTACCTGGAACCATTGATCTGTTGTGCTCCCTGGGTATGGGACAGTCTCACACTAAATGCTAGGTACTATTACATCTATAACATCCCCGACTATAAATTGTGCATGGCTTATCCCTATGACTCCTATCGCAACGCGTACAATCTATATTCCTCTACAGTAATTGATGCCCCGAAGTCAAATCCTAAACTGTTCTTTGCCTCTTCTCCGTCGGAATAGAGGATGGAGGTATCTGCTTATAACTGGATACAAAGTTTCTACCAATTGTGCTTTCTCTAATACCGCATTTTAAGTAGGTAAGGCGAACATTGCTACTTGATGATACAACTCTGGTCTAAGCCCTTTTTCAAATCTTCTGGCCTTCCTCAATTCATTCATCATAACTTTCAGAGCAAAACAGCCCAACTTTATGTACCTCTCTGCATACTGCACCACTGAAAATTTCCTTTGACGCAGCTCTTCGAACTTGGTCTAATTCCTATCCTGAGAAAATCGGGAAAATATTCAGTATGAAGGCCTCTAGGAATACTTCCCAGGTTACTGGGGGAATTAACGCTCCTTTCTTTAGATTCTACCAACATCTTGTAGATCCTCTTAACATGAAGGTGGCTAGCTGTACTTTTTGCTCGACTGTTACCTCTATCACATCAAATAGCTTCTCAGTTTCCTTGATCCAGTCCTCTGTCACTAGTGGATTGGAACCTCCATTCAATGTCGGGGGGTTAAGCCCTCAGTATTTCTTAATATTACTCGTATCCACCCCACCCTGACTAGTGCTCTGAGGTATCTGAAAGGATTACTCCGGCCATAACTCTCTCTCCCTAATCATTATGGCCAGAATCTCTACCACTCTGCAAAACTAATTGAAGTCATCCTGATGGCCAGCTGTCTGTCCCACAAGCGGTATCTATAACGACCCCAGAATGTCCAAAGAAATAAATTATAACTTAAGTGCGGAAGCGAAATAAATAGTTAAGATTTGCATTCCTTAAACATAAACTTAAAGTGCCAAATAGTGCTACGGGAATTAACCTTTTGAAGGATATACAAAAAAATAAGGAAATAGACGGAAAAAAAAAAATAAAACTGGTATCCTACTTGCAACCCTCGTGTGGATCGGGCTCTGGATCCTGGTCTTCTTAATCTGAAATGGTTAACTAAGGAATGAGCTACACTATCCCAATAAGAATATCACGCTACTCACCAAAACAGAAATGAAGATTGGTAGAAAATCAAAACAACTAACGGAGCACTTAATTAAACAAATATATTTATTAATAATAAAACCATTTACCATCTACTTACCGCAGTGAGATTTATAAAAGCATCCCATAGAGACAATAACATAGCACATATCATGATTTCATATGCAATTGGTAACAGGTACACATTATAAATCCATATTCAATAAATCAAACAACAACCTTTCGTTTTATCGGCCTACTGGTATCCATTGGGATTCATAAGTATGTCCCCGCTACACGTGAATCCTTTCCTTCAACATTCTCAATTAAAGGGCTGTCCCATACCCGATTCGGTATGAGCGCCAAATCACTAAACCTCAATACCCCATCTGGTATGAGGGTGAAACGAGTGATCCCCATACCCCATCTGATATGAGTACCAAATTACCGAGTCTCGACACCCCATTAGGTATGAGACAACATTCACAATAGGGTTGCTTATTGTACCTAGTCCGTCCACCATCTCCCAGGATATCCAGTAAGGTTGTCGTTTCATTCATTCATTTAATCACACAATTTTTCTATTTTTTTTAGTCTCTATTTTCTAAATCAACCGTAATCATATAAACAAACAAACATGCATCAGGCAATGCAATCATATCTCAGTTTTTCAATTTAACAATAGTCACTTAAGGCAGCAATACATGCATTGAAACCATAAAATCGATAAATCATATTCTATCATACATTTAAACTGTAAAATAAATCAACAAAAATTAAAAGAGAATAATTTTTCGGTTCTAACTCCGTCAGTAACCCGTAATTAATTATAGATATTATTTAAGTTTAACAAAAATCATACTATTTAAAATTAAACTTCAATTCCATAATAAATGATAGGGTGAGGGATTCTTACATAATTTGATGCCTGAAAGGCTGAACTGTTGAGTGCGCCAACTGGCGGTCCCAAGTTCCCTAAATTTTTATTTGGGAATTAAAACGTGCTATAAGTACCTACAAATATCCCAAAAAATCCAAAATTAGCCTCAGGGTCCAATTTTGGCAAATTTCAAAATTTTGGCATGGTGGCTCTGTCATGCTATGACAATGGCACTACCACCTGCGGCGGCGATCTGCCTCGGCTCGACTATTTTTGGCTAAATTTGGTCGATTTTACATCGATCCCTGCGAGAAAAACACGTTAGTGACCTTGGTTGATCGAAAAAATACAAAAAATTGAAACTCACTAGCAGCGGGGCTCTCCAGTGCTGTTGAGTGTTTTGCTCCGGTCAACCTATAAAGAAGGAAACGATATCACAATGGTGAAAAAATTATGCTGAATAGGAATCAGGAAGAGCCTCATCATATGCGTTTTGTGAAATTTCTCGTGGCGGCGCCGCCGGGTTTTGCCTGTAATTTTTGGTCAATCGGCCGGTTCTTTTGCTCTGATTAGGCAATTGGGGTGTTTAAAATTGAATTTTGAGTAAAAAAAAAAATTTTACCTCTTTTAGCAGTCAGAAAGGGCTCTGGTGCCGCGGCAGGTGGCGGCGACTCTCCTTTCTGGCGGTTGGATCTTCTTCTCCAGCGAGGGCGACTGTCGGCTAGGGTTAGGTTTTAGTGTGAAGAGGGTTATTTATACTCGTCCTCTTTTAATCTGGACCGTCCATCGCATTTAGGGAGGGAACGCATCCAAGTCGTTCGTGTTGTACCTATTGTGCAATCCCTATCTGCCTGCATTCTAAAACCATCAAATGAACTAATGTACCTACGTTTTTCCTGTTGAATACGTCGGCTACCACGTTGTCTTTACCCGGGTGATACATGATATCACAATCATAGTATTTGAGGAGTTATATACACCTTTTCTGACGCAAGTTGAGATCTTTTTGAGTGAATTTGTGTTTCAATCCCTCATGATTGGTATAGATCTGAAAGGTCTCCCCATACAAATAATGGCGCCAAGACTTCAAGCCGTGAATAATTGCGGCAAGTTCTAAGTCATTGGTGGGGTAGTTTTTTTTTTGACTCTTTAACTGTCTGAACTTATAGGTTATGACCTTCTCATGCTGCATCAAAACACAACCCAACCCTAGGTAGGAGGCATCACTAAAAACTGTATATCCACCCGATTTGCTCGGCAGGCAAACACAGTACAGTAGTCAACCGCTTCTTTAGTTCTGAAAAACTTCCTTCACAATTCTCGTTCCACTCAAACTTGACACTTTCCTTTGTGAGCTGAGCCAGATGAGTAGTTAGACTAGAAAACCCTTCCACAAACATGCAATAATACCCTGCCATCCCCAGAAAACAATGGATCTCCTTAACTGAGGTCAATTTTTTCCATTCGAGCATTGCTTCAACTTTTTCGGGGTTCACTGATACTTCATCCTTTAATATGATGTGTCCTAAGAAGGTAGTCTGCTCAAGCCAGAACCCACACTTACTCAACTTTGCATACAGCTTCTTCTCCTTGAGAACCTGCAAAATATGAGTCAGATGGTGAGCGTGTTCCTCTTTGCTCTTTGAATAAACCAAGATATCATCGACAAACACAATGACAAACTGATTCAGAAATTTTTTGAAAACTGTATTCATCAAGTCCATGAAAATGGCTGGAGCATTGGTTAGTCCAAATGGCATGAGTAGGATCTCATAGTGTCCGTACCTGGTTCGAAAGGCTATTTTGAGAATGTCTTCTGCCCTGATGCTTACCTGATGGTAACCTGAATGCAGGTCTATCTCGGAGAAGACCTGGACACCCTACAACTGATTAAAGAGGTCATCGATCCTAGGGAGGGGATACTTGTTCTTGATCGTGACCTTTTTCATACCTCTGTAATCAATGCATAACCTCAATGTCTCATCTCCCTTTCTTGCAAGTGTGACTCCGGTAACCCAAAAAAACACCTTATGTCGTATAAATCAACTGTCTTGTAATTCCGTGATCTGTTTTCTCAGTTCCTCTATTTGGCTCATGTGGTAAGGAGCAACCGAAATAGGCTGGGTGCCTGGCTGAAGGTCGATGGTGAATTTGACTTCTCTGTCCACTGACAGTCCAGGTAGTTCATCCGAAAATACATCTGGAAAGTCTCGGACTACCAGAATATTTTGAATACAAATTTCTTTCTTAGGTTTGCCTAATTAGAGAAAACAGTTTAGTTAAAGTACTTGATAATAAGAAAATTTTCCATGAGGGAACAAATGTTAAATGATTTTATTAATTTGTAAATGACTCCTCATTAGAAGAATCAAATTTTTTATGTAATACATCTAATTTTGATGCAAAAACATGTGAAACAAATGAATGCGATGCACTAGTATCAATAAACATGAGAAAGATGGTTACATATACTGTACATATCCTATACCATGTTCGAGTTGGCTTCTGCATCCTGCTGAGTGAGATTGTAAGCCTTGTCTTAGATAAGAGGTCTGGCCTGGTTCTGGTTCCTCGGGCACTCCCTTGCATAATGTTGGGCTCTACCACATATGCGGCAAGTGTTGTTGAGGTGATAGCAAGGTCGGTTCCCATGATCCTTGTCACAATGCTGATAGATCTTGTCGCGTTCTACCGCTGGAACCTGAGGGGGAGCCTGAATCATCAGTCTAGGTCTCTTGTTCTGTTGAACAGGTGCAGTAGGTGTTGGTCTATGGTGTGGGGCTGAGGACATGATGTTCTTTGCTGCTTGAGGAAAGATGCGAAGGCTCCTTTCCGCTAACTGTACCTTGGCCAGAACAGCTGAATAAGTACTAAGCTCGAGCACAAACAACTGTTGTCTGATCTTATGACGGATACCCCACTCGAACCTTCTAGCCTTCCTGCCTTTGTCCATCATGCTCTCAGGAGAATATCGACCCAACTCTAGGAACTTGCGAGTATATTCTGATACAGTCATGTCCCTCTGAACCAAGTGTGTAAACTCCATCCCCTTCAGATATCGGAGATGCTCTGGGAGGTACTCTGCATGAAAGGCCGTCAGGAACTGTTCCCAAGTGACTGCAAAGGGCAGGGTGGTCTACTTGAGTTGTCATCAACAGTTTGCTTCTCCCACTAGCATGTAGGTAGCAAGGATGACTTTCTATTTGGGGATTACCCTGAGGGTCTTGAAGGTCTTCTCTGTCTCAGATAACTAGGACTCAGACTCTTCAAAAGAGGATCCCCTTGCAAAAGTAGAAGAGTTTAATCTTTTATACCTTTCTATATAGCCTGGGTCCATCATGAGATGAGCTAGGTCCTGTGGATGAAGGACTGGGCTGGGCTGAGGATGGATTGGATGGCCTTGTAGTGGTACTTGATGATACAATGGAGGCACCAGATTGTACTGTAGTGGTGCTGGGTGATGTGGTAGCTGAGGCACCGGATCATACTGTGGTGGTGCCGGGTGGTATTGTGGAGGAGCAGGGTCATACTGGGTGGCTCGGGATCTTCCCGCTGCATGGGTGGCTCAACCTGTGGCAAGGGGGAAGGGTCAGGTAGCTCCCTCCGTTCTTCCCAGGCCTGTTGGGAAGCAATGAGTCTCTCCATCATCTCAAATAACCAATCAACATCCTCTCTAAGCGAACCCTCCTGGGCTGCTCGGTTTAGTGGAGATCTTCCTCTTCTCATCTATCTGTACCTGCATTTCACAAAGAATGGTTGAGTGACAATTCATTGTTTTTTGTGTTTCCTAAGGATTTTGTGTAAGGAATGGGTCCGAGGAACGCGGCTCTGATACCAACTGTAACGACCCGAGAATGTCCAAAGAAATTAATTATAACTTAAGTGCGGAAGTGAAATAAATAATTAAGGTTTACATTCCTTACATATAAACTTAAAGTCCCAAATAGTGTTACGGAAATTAACCTTTTGAAGGAAATACAAAAAATAAGGAAATAAACAGAAAATAAATAAAACTGGTATCCTACTCGCAACCCTCGTGTGGATCGAGCTCTGGATCCTGGTCTTCTTAATCTAAAATGGCTAAATAAGGAATGAGGTACACTAACCCAGTAATAATATTACGCTACTCACCGACATAGAAATGAAGATTGGTAGAAAATCAAAACAACTAATAGACCACTTAATTAAACAAATACATTTATTAATAATAAAATTATTTACTATCCATTTATCGCAACGAGATTTATAAAAACAACCTATAGAGACAATAACATAGCACTTATCATGATTCCATATGCAGTTGGTAACAAACACACATTATAAATTCATACTTAATAAATCAAACAATAACATTTCCTTTTATCGGCCTACTGGTATCCATGGGGGTTCATAGGGATGTTCCCACTACGAGTGAACTCTTTCCTTCAACATTCTCAATTAAAGGGTTGTCCCCATACCCATCTGGTATTAGCACTAAACCACTAAATCTCAATACTTCGTCCGCTATGAAAGTGAAATAAGTCGTCTTCATACTCCGTCTAGTATGAGCGCCAAATTACTAAGTCTCGATACCCCGACCGGTATGAGACAACGTTCACGGTAGGGTTTCCTATTATAATCGGTCCGTCCACCATCTCCCAGGATATCCAGTAAGGTTGTTGTTTCATTCATTCACTTAATTACACAATTTTTCCATTTTCCTTTAATCTCCATTTTTCAAATCAACCATAATCACATAAACAAATAAACATGCATGCAGCAGGGAATGCAATCATATCTCAGTTTTCCAATTTAACAGTAGTAACGTAAGGCAGCAATACATCCATTCAAACTATAAAATCGATACATAAGATACTATCATGCATTCTAAAATAAATCAATAGAAATCAACATAGAATAATTTCTGATTCTAGCTCCATTAGTAATCTGCAATTAATTATAAATATTTTTTAAGTTTCACGAAATATCATATTATTTAAAATTAAACTACAATTTCCTATCATGCATTTATATAAACGCGCTATAAGTATATATAAATGTCCCAAAAAATCCAAAATCAGCCTCAGGGTCCAATTTTGGCAAATTCTGGAATTCTGGCACGGCTGCTCCGGCGACGGCATCACCGCTCGCGGTGGCAATCCGCCTCGGGTCGACCATTTTCGGCCATTTTCGGTCGAATTTGGCCGATTTTACATCGATCCCTACAAGAAAATACATTAAAGGGCCTCAGTTGGCTGAAAAAATACAAAAAATTGAAACTCACCGATGGCGGGGCTCTTCGGTGTGGCGGCTCCTCCAGCTCACATTACGGTTAGTGTTTTGCTCCAGTCAACTTGTAGAGAAGGAAATGGTGATCACAATGGTGGAAAAATTATGTCGAACGGGAATCGAGAAGGGTCTCATCAGAGGCATTTTATGAAATTTCCTGCGGCAGCACCGCTAGACTTTACCCGCGATTTTCAGCCAATCGGCCGGTCTTTTTGCTCCGATTTAGCCATGAGGGTGTTTAAAATTGAATTTCGAGTAAAGGGAGAAATATTTATCTCTTTTGACGGTCGGAAAGGGCTCTAGTGCGGTGGCAGGTGGCAGCGGTTCTCCTTCCCGGCGGCTGGGTCTTCTTCTCCGACAAGGGAGACTGGCGGCTAGGGTTAGGGTTTGGTGTGAAGAGGGTTATTTATACTCATCCTCTTTTCATCTGGACCGTCCATCACATTTTGGGAGAGAATACATCCGAGCCGTTCATGCGCGCAGGAACGGATCTGAGTCGTTCGATCGTGAGCACGCAGATCGCCCGCGTGGCCTCCCGTGTGGCACCGCATCAGCGCTCGTTGCCACGCGACGTGTCCTAATTTTTTAGGGGTGCTAAGTGGGTATCCTATGTAGTAAAACTTTTCTAAATTGTATTTCGACCCTCAATTTCTGATTTTTTTTTTAAAAAAAAATATCCCTATAACCTAAATTTTTACTCATTTTCTCCAAAATTATTTTCAATTTCATCATCCATCATATTTACTTAATTTTTACTCAGAATTAAAATAGAATAAATTAAATTAAAAAATTACATTTAAATTAATTTAATTTATATTAAATTTAAACTTGGGCATTACAGTATCTGGGACGTAGTAGGTGGTGTAAGATGGGTAGTGAGTGGCACTGCATGGAATGGGAGCGGCCCTCGGAAGGTAGAGAGTGGCACCTGCTGGAATGACAAAGCCCCGTAAGGTGCTACCGGTGTCCCCTGAGGGGCTAGTGTCGATCCCCGTCGGGGTCGGCCTTTACCCCTTTTCATCACCTCTCCTTATCTACCTGCATCGCAACGACCTATATTAGTTTTCTTTTCCTTGATTTATAAAGGATGTTATAATCTATTACATGGTCTCGGTCCCTAGGATTTTGTTCTGATACCAACTGTGACAACCCATTTTCTGTTCTGACTGCATTAAGATAAAATATCTCACTATCCTGTATTAACATACTGCATTTAGAAAATTCAAACTAATTTCCTTAGCAATTAGCCATGTGGTAAACAAATCTCTTTACAACGAACACATCACTAGATCAAGATCAACTCAACGAACACAACCAAACACATGAAAATCCAACCACTACTTTGACACGGTTAGTTGTACTATTACATCTCAATTGAAGTATAAAATATTATAATCATATCTCCTTTAGGTATGGTGCTCCGTTGCTAAGCATTCCAGTTCCGGTTCCTATCTCAATGCATATGAAAATAAAGGTCATGAGCATACATAACCTAGTAAAATAAAATTTAGAACTAAAAACTAAAGTATGACAATTAGTTAAACTCCCTCCCCAATATTTTATATCTTTTTCTTCTACACCCAATTCCTCCCTTTCCTACTAATCACACTCTCCCACCACTCAATACTCTCCTCATACCTATACTCACTCCCATTCGCTATTTGTTACTTTCAACACTCTATCTTTCCTTATCCTATGCAAAAAGATTAAAAAAAACTCAGCTCCCTTCTACCTCAATGGTTAGCCCCGGTGACACATCAACCGTGGAACGTAAACCACACAAACACCTATGATGATGATACCACACTAATTCACCACCAAACAACAAGTCAATACCACTCACGTGTGCAACCTTCCAAAATAAACAATCAGACCTTCACAATCCAACCTACAAAAAGTGGTTCTAAATGGGCCACACACGCACACTTACTACATCCGAGGTCTCACCCTAACAGCAAATTCAACCAGACATATGCTGGCCACCAAGTGCCCACACACGCAAACACACCACATCATCATATTGGCACCTCAACACACCACAATCCTAACATCTGACGGCTATTGAGTGGCCACACCAAAAACCTGCAAATATCGGCCAACAACCTCACACGGACCTGACTAAATGGGCGCCCTGTTAACCACTGAATGGCCACACACACGCTACATGCCACCACTCACTATACCAGTACACTGAAACCTGCAAGCATCAGCCAATGGCCTCACACATCTACGTACCTATACAGATAGGTACCGGCTAACGGATGACCACCACTTCATCTAGTTCAATTCCTATTTTCTAGTTTCTAATTTGTTTGACCTCAAGTCACTCTCACCTCTTGGCTACAAATAGATCCCCCTCCTAATGCTCCGTTTTTCCTTTCAAACTGATTCGTTCCCAACAATATGACCTACACAACTCTAACTCTGATTCTTCTTTAATCCTCTCTCTCTCAAATACTATATACCCCTACTTACCAGAACAACTGTTCATCCCTACGATTCAATCAACATGTTCTTTCTTTCTTCCTCAAGTTTCGATCTCCAACCACACCTCCACCTCTAAATCACCTCACTACTTCCTCCTCGCTACTCTGTGCACCTTAGCTAACTTGAAACATAAAAAATGCAAAGTACATTGCCATAAATAAGTTTGAAATTCCAAATTCTCCTTACCTCTCGCTTTCATACTCCTATGTCTCACAAAATCTACTGCGGCCTCACCTCCTCCAGGAACTTCCGATCAATCGCCTGTCGCCCTAACTCGTTTGTCATTTCAAGTAGAGCTATTGAGGTATTGCTAGACTTTGATACACATTATATTAAATGTCCATGATCTCGAGATAGTGGAGGTTGACTCCCAATTGGTGCTGAAAGCCTTGACAAAGCCTTGACAGCAAAAGAAAATGATCAATCGGAATTTGGTTTTATCATAAATGACTCCAGAGCATTATTACAACAGAAACCGAATATAAATTACTTTAATATATTATTTTATTAATATAAAATTATCTCATACTAAATTTTTGGGCCCAGATGTTACATATTTTATAAATATTTTATACCTTATATGTAATTTATATATGTATATATTATTAACTGTCAAATAAATATCAAAAAGATAATTAATTGAAGTAATAAAAATAAAAATAAAAATGCAAAAAAAAATCATATCAGAAATATTTATTTTCTGTCTTTTTAAAATTGTATCTAAAATTTAAATAAAATTCTGCATTTTATTTTAAGAAACTTCAAAAAAAAAAAAAATTTACAGCAGGGTGGGGGAGTTCTTACCTTTCACTATCCAAATTCCAAAAGTATGTCAGATTTGTTTTTGTTTTTGTTTTATTGACCCAAAAATCCTTTTAAGATATTTAATTTGATTTTTATTAGACCAATAAAAAAAAGAAATCAGAAAAAATAAAGCCAAAAGTGATTTTTTGCTGAAAAACTGAAATGAGAAGAGCATATAAAATCATTTCTCAAATTAGCCCACGATACCAAATTTATCTACTAAAAAATAGACAATAAATTTATTATGAAAAAGAAAAAATAAAATCTTTTATAAAATATATATTTTTATTTTTCCTTATTAATTAACTATATATATATATATATATATATATATATACACACACATTATATATTCTTCAACAATTTGGAATTGAATTTTTCTTTCACATTATTACAAGTAAATAATAAAAAAAGTTGGATTCAATTGTAAATGAAAATAAGATTGATTACATATTCAAGTCATAGTATATGATTTCATAAAACTGTGGGATTCTTTTTTATTTAAATCAAGTCGATTTTTTTTTTTTTTACATAAATAATAAAATATGAATTTTGAATAAACATAAAATTAATTTAAAAATAAAATAATATTTGTATTAAAAAAATTATTATATATGTTGGTAATTATTGTATTAAATTAAATTTTAAAGCAATTCAAACTTTGAGACCAAAAAATAGAAAATAAAGACTTCAAATCTAATCATTATCAGCCTAATGGTGTTCCATCTTTGAACCGACATAGAAGGTGAGGTCATTAGTGCACACTTAGATTAAGTAGGTTTATTGAACTGATTAAAATAAACGTGGAAGAAGAGAGAGAGTTTATCAAGGCAAGCTAAAGAATAAATTAAGAGGGAATATATATATATATTGTCAGCCATTTGATGGAGAAAGGACAAATATCCAGCCAAACAAAGATAAGAAAGAATGATGGTAACGAGCTGTCTGTGACTCATCATATATATATATGTATATATATATATATATATATACATGTTTGATGATGAGTAAGAGTTAGAATTTTGGAGGTGACAAATAAAAATTCATGCAACACATGTTAGCTTAAGTGATATGTAATCAATGCTTAATAGAGTAGATTATGATGATAATGTAAAGATTAGGATATAATTACAAATAATTTATATGCATATGCTGTGTGTGTATGTATATGACAAGTAAGAAGATGGCCAAAATTTTGGAGTTTTGATTTGCAGGGTAACCAAATTGTTTATTGTTATTATTTGTCAAAATTAGAGGCCTTTTGAGAACAATGGGGCAGGCAGTGACAATTATTAGGTGGCCCACCCAAACACAATCATAAGTTGGTGGGCCCCACTCCCATCATTCCTCTCACACGAGAACCCTTGAAAAGGAATGATTTATTTCAGTTTTGTTTTTAAATTTTTTAAAAAAATTCTTAAGAACAATTCACCTTAAATCTTAAAATAAGTAAGAAATAAAAAATTATTTAATTATTTTTAAAATTTAAATTGAATATCTAATTATTTTAATTTCTTAAAAATAAAAGCAGTTATATGGTCATTTACTAGGTAGCAATTCCATCATTTAACAACCTTTGAGTTTTGTAGCAAACAAACTCTTGCTAGTTTATGCACGCAACTATTGAAAAGATCAATCGCATAGTTTATAAATTCTGGTTAGCCTGATAAATTATAAAATGTTCAATTTATAAATTAATAATACTGATACCGTAACATTTAGTTTCGAAATTTAGGTCCGAGATAAATAAATTATAATAATAAAATAAATTAAAAAATTAATTTTAATTTTATGTTGAATTTTTTAAAAAAAAAATTGTATTTTGAATGCATTCGAAAATATTTTCAAAAATCAGTGTCGAAATAGAAATAAAAAATGACATATTTAAAAAAAATCTAAAAAACTGAGGTAAAGTGAAAATAATATAAAATTTGGCCACGTGGACTGCCCTGTCAGCAGTGCGTCCGATCGTCGTGCGCCACGTGGTAGACATGTGGACACGTGTCCACGTAAAAAGCCACATGAGATCCAATAGCTCAGATCTCCTCATGTGCGCACAGACAACCCTGATTTATTCTCTCTTCAGGCGCAATCTAACGGTCAGATTTAATCCGAACGTACGGTCCAAATTTATTCTCCAATTAAGAGCAATCCAACGAATGGGAGATGGTCACGTGTTCCTACACAGACGACCCAGATTAATGCAGGAAGGGAATTTAAATATCGCATCCCATGAAACTATAACTCTATCCACACATGTCCTTGCCAGAGAAGAAAAATGAGGGTGACTAGAAAGAAAATCGACAATCATCGCCGTCGTACCAGAGCCACCGTTGACATTAGAGAAGTAAGTTTTTCTTCCCTTTTCATTCGAAATTCGATTTCGAACCTCCCCACGCCTATATCGAAGCCTAAAAGCTAAAAGAGAAGCCGAAAATCAAGAGCAAAGCTCAGCTGAGTCACCGTGACCACGACCCAAAAACTATTCCGATGAGCCATTTTTCATTTTTCGTTCCCTTTGATTTTTCTACCATCGTATTCCTAATCCTTTTCTGGTGCAAGTCGACCAAAGAGAAGCCCCAAAAGTAAGAGATAAACGGCAGAGCCGCTGCATCGAGACATCCATCCCGTCGATAAAGCTTCAATTTTCCCTTTTTTGGCCAACAAAGGCCACTTAACCTTATTTTTTGCAGGTTTTTATATAAAATCGGCCAAAATCAGCTGAAAACGACGAGACCGAGAGGAGATGCCACCGTGGGCGGCAAAGCCGATGCTGGAGCATAGTGGCACCACCGTATCGAAACCCTAAACTGGCCAAAAAAAATTAAAAATGCTTATTTTTGGCTTTTTTGGGGTATGTTAGAATACATGGTGCGTGTTTTTGAATTTTGCATAAAAAAAAACTTAAGAAACCCAAGAACCGCTAGAAAGCGCAGTGAAAGAGGCAATGTTTCGAACACCAATCCGGGATAAAAATCTCTCACCTTTTTCTCTTGTTATGGTAAATTAAAGCTTAATAATTAATAACGGTGTGTTTTAAAACTATTATAAGTCTCTAATTAATTGAATATATGTCACTAGTGGAGCTGGTAACTAATCAATGTATAATTACCCTAGCTGTGTTGCCTATTTATTCCTATACTGTCTAAATTGATATTATTTATTGATTTTAATTATTTTCTCGTATATTGATTTCTTATATGTTATTCTCACATATTGACTGATTTGAAGTAAATACTCTTATTATGTTTTCTTAATTGTTTGTATTGTCTGTTTACGTGCCGTACTATTGATATTTAAATATGAAATGGTTATGTATATTGGTGGTTGATTAATGATGTAGATATATATAAAGGGTTTATTGAGTATCATGCGAAAGGGTGTACGAACCCGGTACATAGGGCAAACCCTACCGTGGACATTATCTCAGTCGGACGGGGTTAAGAAGTCTCATACTAGAAAGTGTTGAGAAATATTGTTCACCCTCATACCGATTGAGGTATTAAGGCGATGGTACATTTTGGCACCAATTACCGGATAGGGTATGGAAACGGCTGGTTAATTGTTAAATTGGATATTGGGTACCGGTAAACAGGTAAGAAAGTAACATTTGTTATCATTGTTCCGTTAAATGTGTAATAAATTGTTATCTTAATTATTGCATTCATAAGCCAATTTTGGGAACTTAAAAGAGTAGGGATGAAATTTACGTTTTTATATTAAATGAAGTTATTTAAAAAGAAAAATGGCTATATTGGTTATTTTATTATTTTTTTTACCCACCGTTGGTTTTCTGCATCAATGTTAAGTGCTGATATTTTTACTAAATTAGTGCAAGTCATCTCTTTTATTTAATAATTTTATATTAGAAAGATCAAGATTTGGATCCTGAATCGTAAGAAGGTTGTGACTAAAAGTTGCCTCCCGCATCCCATTAGAGTTATCCAGTAGAGGTTAATCCTATAAGATTTTAATTTTTTTTTTGTTTCTATCTGTTATTTTAACTTCTTTAAAAGAGACATTCCTGTAATTTTATTGAGCATTCTAATTTATTATGCAAAGAATGTAAACCCTAAACTACTAATTATTTCCGCTATTATTTTACTAATTTAATATTTTTATTTTCAATAAATTGTGGGCCTTTGCATATGCAACACTATATTAAGATTACATTTTACACTCAAATTTGTTTAATTTGATTCGTTTAAATTCAATCCAATACAATTCTTTAGTTGAAATACGAATTCGAGTTGAAATAAATTTGGGTATGACCTTTCAAAACCTGTTTGAACCTGAGCTACCGTATATGGTCTTTACTTTTTCATTATTATATGTATTTATATCTATATTAATAAATATATTTTTAATTTTTTAATAAATATAATCATATTTATATTAACATAACAACATGACCGAATTGTATTTAAATTAAATAATGAGCCAAAAAAATTTCAAACCTAACGTGAATAGAGTCAGAGTTTATTCTTCATAAAAACGAATCAGATTTGAATTTGGGTAAAACCCATTCCAAATCCATCCCATTACCCATCCTTATACAATACTAATTATCCGATTAATATTTTGATGCATTAATTATTATATCAAACTAGTTTTAAATTTACAAATGAATTGCTCAAAATTGGTCTCAATCATAGTTTTAAACAACTGAGACATAAAATCTCAATCCGCAAGGCCCATACTGTAATGATAAAAGAAAAATGCTTGTTATTAGTGTCCAAGCAGACCTGGAAGACAGAGAAGATCAAACAAGCCGTAGAGAATGTCCTTTGGCAGAAACAGGCCAACATTCTTGCTTCCAAATCCTCCCCCCCTCCCCCAACAACAATTGTCAAGCATCAGATGTCCGGTCACTCTGTTGGGAGAATTTACATGCTGGAGATTTTGAGCTGCTTAATCTGTTAATATCCCTAATATACAAATATACACACAGAAAGTGTTCCCTGGATTAAAGATGTTGAACATCTAGAACTTGTCAAACAAACACCTACGTATTGACACTGCAAATTCACCGACCTTGTGAGGATGGAAAAGAATTGCACATACTCCAAAACAAACAGCAACTACAGAAATTAAAAGTATAGTAGGACGGGATCTGAGAACTGTGCCGGAAAACACATGGCCACATGACTTTCTTGGCCACTCCTTGACAACGTCCACATCCATAACAACCTCCCTATTTAAGAGCGGGTCGGTCTCACTTCTCTCTGCTGTAGTTGATACCACCATCATCCCCAACTTATAATCTCCTCTTGTTGCTAAATCCTGTTAATAAAACAATAACATAATTAATTACTTGGCATTGTTATTGTTTTCACAGAGGAGGTCAAAATTTGAAAGTTATCAGCTGAGTATAGCATTTTTTTAAGTTTGGGCCAAAAAAGAAAAAAAACTCTTATCCTAAAGGTCATGCTCAGCATAATTTCTCACCTGATCTGTAGCTGGAATAGTAGATCGGATATCATCCTGGGAGGAGCTTTGAGAACCATAGTTAGTTTCAGCCATATCATACTCTGGACGCAGAACTGAATCAGCGCTTCTTTTATCTTTTTCGTTAAGAACCTCTCTTGCAGAGTTCATGTATTGCTGTAATAGCCTTGCATCATCATTACTACCGTTATCATCTTTACTGTCTAATTCCATGTTGCCTATCAGAATCTTTATATTTTGAAACACTTTCTCCAATATAGTGACTGATTTGGTATGAATCAGAAAGCTCAATAAACAATTCAATCTTTGAATCTGACAAGAAGCAATAGTCTGTTGACTACTTTCGGAAGCAGGTTCCTTTAGTAACCATGCTATATCTAACAAAAGTTCAGAAAATGCTTTTTGCCTCACAATAAAAGTCTCACATGAGTTTGGCAACAAATTCTTGGCTCCAAATTGTTGTCCCTTTGGAAACAGTGATGTACCAAACTTCTGCTGTATTGACCTAATTTCACAACAGGTCTCCTCATCTCCAATGAGTACAGGTATAAAATTTGACAAACCAGATTCATTTTCTACCTGCATATGATGATTGCGGGTGAGAGAATTCTTGAGTTGCTAAAAGTTCAAAAAAAGAAAAATTAGTACTGCTAAGACTTCCAAAAACTCATAATTTCCTGTAAAATTTGTCAGGAACTCCTAAAAAGAGTGAATTCAAAGCCACAAAAGAAATAGACTACCAATACCGGTGACAAAAGACCAAAAGAGTTATTCATAATCAAAGGTCTTTTACTCACAAAAAAATATGAAAAACAAACAATGCACATGAAATGAAATAAAATAGAAAATATAAAAACAGAGAACATGTCAGAAGCATATACCTCAATAAATGCAGGACCAAAAAGATTCGGCTCAGTCTGATGGATTCGTATTTTGTATAGCTGATGATCGAAACTAGAAGAATTGCTTTCAGCCTCACCATGTAGAGATGCAACAGAATAACTATGCACCATATACTTTCCAGCAAAAGATACAAGGAACCTGCCATCATAACCATGTTCTTAAGCAATAATTATTTCCATGTTCCATCTGAGGAGATTCAATATCATCATTGCATAGCAAAATGACCAAATAATACACTAAAAAAATAATTCCTTTTTTTCTTTCAGGATGGGGAGAGAGAAACATCAAGGAGGCTCACATATCCCAAGTTTCTTTTAAGTTTGAACTAAATTAGTTCCAAAGGTAATTGTATAAAGGCATCGATTGATAATCCTAGGAAAAGAAACAAACAGGCTATTTATCATTTTGCATGAATATCCAGTAGCAAGACTTCCTAATATGCTTCACCCGATACATGTGCCAACCTTGCTGCCAGTGCATAGCATGAACTTGTGAGAACTAACACTACAACATCATTGGAAATGAATTAATTGACCAAGTTTAGACAATCACGACCCTCCAACTCTTTGTCGTGTCATTGCGAAGTCAATGTCTCTTCCTTTTTCGATGTTCAACCTCATCAAAAATTTCAAAAAGTAAAACCTGGCATTTGAGAATGCAAAACAGAGAGGAAAACAGTTTTCACAATAACAGAAGCATCTTTGCATTCTTTTTCCTTTCACTTCCTAAGCATGGCATATGAAGCACAAAAATATGCTTCATCCTGGCATCACTTGATCCTATGGAGATTTGATAAATCCCCATAACAGCAGATTGTTCTAGAATTGAAATCTTATTTTTAAGAAGTAAAATTTTGACAACTCAGAAGCTCAGATTGAAAAAAATATTCAATACCTATGCTTCAGTGCAATTAACGTAGTCAAGGATGTTGACAGAAAAGAGTGGCAATCATGGATGTATAATTGACAGCGTAATTGCAAAATGATTTTCAGCTCCAATGCATCTACTAATTAGGCAAAGAATCATTTTGAACCACTATAAAAAAAAAAAAAAGTAGAAGTATATTTCAAAATTACATTCCTGCATAGATGTGCATTTCCAAAAATTTCTTGCATACGGGTTTGAGAAAGGTGAAATGCTATACCGTAATTTTGGTTGCAGCAAATTACTTCCACAGGCAACGAACTCTATCGGCTTCCCAGCCTCAAAACACATAGGATAAACATAGTGAAGCTTAGGAGCTTGCATCTTCACATTGACTTTCATTACAGAAGTTCCACCTATAGACATTGAAGGGCTTTGGCAAGTTAGAAATTCGGAATAAGCAGAACATCAAACCAAATACCATGAAGTAATAATTGTAGTCACTAACTTATGAAGTAAGAACTGGTTCAAAAGTCAAAATGAAAATTTAAAGAAGCCATGTAATTAGCATCATTTAAAGTCTAACAAAACCAGTTAGCCAAAGAGAATCAGAAACTAAGGTTCCTTTTATCTATGTCCCTTTGGATACGTCCAATAAAATTGGAAAGATCTTTTTAATCTATGTTTACTCAAAAAAACAAGAACTTCTCATTGAAAGAATTCATAAATATAGTTGGGTTAACAGAAAAATAACCATGCTAACATTCTCTCATGCCAAAAAGAACATTCCTAAGTTCATGTTATAAGTTCCTGTGAAAGAACTGAATTTCAAACAGTAAAGCGGAAAGCGGAATTATTGATGGGAGCAAATTTGTAAAACAATTATAATCAAATGAAGAGATTTATTAATGATTACAACAAATTAGCAGCTAACAACGCTAACTAAACCTGAAAAATAGATGAGTAACGTGAGCAGAAAGTTCGGGGAAAAAAAAATCAAAATTTCAGCTCAATAGTCAATAATTTAGGCAGGCAGAAACAACTAACATCCTTAATACGCTATAAATGAGTTGATGGCTGTGACTTGTATCATTTCACATTGAACTCTTCTACTTGTAATTTTGTCACTGCCGTTTCTTCCTTTCAGTATAGGTATTGTTGATTTTAATACCCATTGCAAACAATTCTTTGTTACATAAAAAAATCGGGAATCAATAGAAAGCCTTATGCATAGACAGCACATGAGAATGGCTGCTATGGTCCCAGATCTATAGTAAATTTATGGGTTGACTAAGGCTGAAATCTCAAAGCAACCAGGCTGCTTGTTTCTCAGATTTCCTCCCCCAGGGACCTATGTTAAATTTGGGTATAAGACTCGTTGGAGAAAACCTTTTGATCTCTTACTCTAGAACCTTTTGGCTGAAATTATTCCAATCAGCGTATTGCTAAAATCTAGATATGAATAAATAGGAAAGATTTGCTGACCTCTTCTCATAACCTAGGATCCGATAACCATGACTTAAGTTCATGGTTTTTCAATATTAACCACAATAGCTTTTTAATTGGCTTAGGATTCTAAGGCATTCATTTAAATAACCGAAAAATTAAAGAAAAAACTCTTAAGTAAAAGACATCTAACCTATTCCAAAGACAGCAAAGAATTCAATGCAAACTCTCTTTGCCCTTAATTGTTGTTTTTCTGCATGCCATCCATGTATTCCTCTCCATGCTTGTAAACATTAATGTTTTTCCTCATATAATCAACTACAATAATTGCATACTCTTTGCATCAAGCATAAATCTAACAAGAACGAGCACCAAAATGACCCAGCGCCAATTGATTAGACAAGAACCATTGAACTCTTACAGAAATAAATTAAAAATGAAAACAACAAAAAGTATCCATTTTTAAAAAATAAATAAATAACAAAAAAAAAGTATCCATAGATGGCAAAAACACAAAATAATACATGAAAAAAAATGTTAAAACATGGATGTCATCAACTTACCTTCAATAACACGAAAAATCATATGGTTTAAATAAACAGTCACGGAGCCTCTTCCAGATAGCATTTTTCCGGGTTTAACAATAAAGTCATGTACATATGCCACAGGATCTTCAAATAACTGCTCAATGTCACCAAAAACTATGTATTGATATTGATTATGCAACATTAATTTAAACATTGATTAAAGAAACAAAAATGTAAAAACAAGAATAATAAATTGGGAGATGGGAGAATTAAAACACTGAAAAGATATGTCCTTTATTGCGTGAATAAAATATAAGCAGATAAAAATCTTACTGTATTATTTGTATGGCAATAAAATGTATCCTGTAGAACTGCAATAAGTAATAGAGTTTTCAAGATTGAACATGTTCATCATTTGCTAAATCAGTTTTAAGTTTGCATGAAGACATAATATTTTTCAAAAATCCAAGCAAGTCCAAGATTGTGAAAGAATATACCTAAATCTACTAGTATTATATGCCATGCAAAAGGCTAAGGAAAAGACAGCAAATTAATTCACTTTCTTTGCTTGATAGCGAACAAATAGTAGGAAAAAATTGTAGAAAAGAGCTGTTTCCTTTCAATATTTTTTTGAGATAGAGGAAGAGAGACTAACTGCTAGAGTGATTCTATAAATATACATATATATACAGTGAGATAAGTGTATGTATATGCATTCATGGAGCAAAATTTAGGGCATACAACATGTAAGCAACTCGTGAAGGACATGCATAGGTAACAATTATATATGCCATGTGCCTGCAGCTTTTGTACAAACAAGCATTAGCCATCTACACTACGTGATGATATGGCCAACTATGAGCTCACAGATTAACTACGGACATTTTGGCTTCAAAAATCTTTGTGAAGCAGACAATTAAGACAAACCCAGCATGAAACAGGATGCTAAAACTGGAGAGAATATAAAACATAAATTAAAAATAGTAACTATGTCTGAGTACAAGTGATTTCTCCAAAGGATTTCACTATATTATTATCTTATTGTCAGATAACTAAATCAAGACAGAAAATCTTCTTGCATTGATACAGATATGAACATGAATGTCCCCTTTCTTTCAAAATTATTCATCATCTGCAGATTGTAGTATTTTTTTTCCTCAACACAGAAGAGTGGAAATAAGATTAAGGTTTACTAGATTCACTAGTAAATAAAAAAGAAAAAGCTAGCCTTCTTCTAACAAAATGATAAGTTACAGTTTTCTTTGATTCAGAATTAAAATTCAAAAAAATAAGGAAATTGTATAAACCATATTCAGCATTTCAACAGTCAATTATAGAAAATAGAAAACCAATTATATTGTAGTCAAATAAGCATCTGGTGAATCAATACCTTTACCCACATATTCTTTGGCATTGCAATAAAGACAGTCAAAATCGTACATCCAGGACGTATATAACCTTCCAGCTCAACAGGCATGCTTGCCAACCATTCAAATATCTACAATTGCATTCAACAATGTGTTAATCAGTTCCAAATTTCCATGCATCTCTGAGGGAAGAAAGGGACTTGCTTTCCTCTAAATACTAAACTGTAATAATAATTCGTTAAAAAATACTTGGTGTCGAAGTCTTCTTGGAAACTCTGCTGGATTCCAATCATAAAGCTTGAATGATATCCGACCTGTCGGACACTGAAGACAAATAGAGAGTGAGTACACCAACACACTGAGAAAGTTACGCAAGGAGAAACATTCAAGAGAGACCCACCAAAGTTGAGTAAGCACTTTTATTGTCACAGTAGGAAGAAGAAAGTGAATATTTTGCATTATCTTTTCCTCTATCCATTGATGTTTCAAGGGAGAGCGCAGAAGGTACGACAGTCTTCAACATAGTCGCTGAATTAAGAGTGGAAACATGTTGCTCTTCAAGCTCTAACAATGCTTCTTGATCAGCAATTGAATCACTTATGCATAAGCTATCTGTATAGTGGGTAAATACATGGAATTAATCTCTCCAAGAAGGGGAAAATACTGGGGCAGAGGGAAGGAGACACAGGGAGAGACAGTAAAAGGAAGCTAACTGAAGATAAAATTTACAAAGTAATAAATAAACTAACATAGAAACTCAATCCATATAACAACACCAAAAAAGTTTATTATACCTTTTCCAGCATCATCATCACAATTGATATCTTCATTCTGCAAGGCCCCTTGTTCCATATCAACTGAACCTCTAGAACCAGCAGGTTTTCTTCGCCTCCTAGTATTGTGGCGCTCTAATTTTCTTCGGCAACTCCTTTTACCTTCATCAAAATCTGATAATACATGAAACCTGACAACACAACCAGTTCAGGTAACGAAAACAACAGAAATATATAAGCAGAATATATTTCGCTCAGAATAAGATTCAAGCTATCTCCTCGATTAAGATTCAAGCTGGTGGGAAGTGGCATGTAGAAAAATGCAAAACCACAATATGCTTGCAGTTTGGTTCAGTCAATAGCCAAAACTTAAATATCATGTCCCTAAGTATCCGTCAGAATTTGCAGACCCTGGATTGGATACTGTAGACTAAACAAAATGCAGACTCTCCCCCACTCTCTCTCTCTCTTTCTCTCTCTCTCAAGGAAATACAATGAAAATGGGATGATTCTTTCTTCTCAAACGAAATAATTACAAACATGTTTCCTTCAAGATTTATTTCGCAGAAATGCCATCATAATCAGAAGGTACCATCACGGGATGGGCCAAAGTACACTTCGACTTAAATGCGTGAAACCTATCTAGCAAGAAACGACCTCCATTTGTCAACGATGCATGCTTACGAAAATTTGCACCATAAATCATAACATAATTAAAAAAAAAGTATAAAACCCTAAATCCCCAAGCAAATTTAATCAACAAATTATGACGTACATTTAAACCATAGTTTCAATGTTAGCTGAAATTATATATCTATTTAGAAAAAAGGCATAAAACAGAACTCCCGCGTACTTGCCACACTGTTGACAGTATCTCCTGTTCTCCCCATCAAGCAAAACTGAGCTGGCGTTCGCGCACCGGAGGCAAACCCTATGCCTCCTATGATACCCTTTCAGCTCGCTAATATCTACCTCGCAACCAGGAACCTGACAGCGAGCCTTGCTGGAACGGCCCCCTACCCGCACTTTCCGCGCCCGCTTTTTTCCCGGAAGTTCTCCCTCCTCCTCCTCCAGCTGTTCATCGACCTCAGGACATGAGCAAGGAATCCGACCCGCAAGAAAGTTGGAACATAACATCCTTGGATCACGCTTTCTGACCCGAACAGCCCCCGGGGGTTCCGATTGAGTTTGCGGAGGAGGAGGTGGAGGAGGAGGAGTAGGAGAAATAGACGGTGTAGGAGTTAATTGCTGTTGATCGGAGTCCAACGAGATGGAGACGTGATCGTCCACCGTGAGGTCCAGCAGATCGCCCCAGTCCCAAAGAGCGGAGGAATAGGAAGGATCTTCTTCGGTTCCCACAGGGTGCACATCCATTTCGTGAAACCTGGGTTGCTGCACACCGTCTGGCGATGGCTCTGGAGGAATGGAAGGTGAAGGTTGTTTCATAAGTATGTAAAATAAAAAAATTAAAAAAAAAAAAAAAAACCCCTAGGTAGGAGATGGTGGTGAATGGTGGTGGACCTCGGGGTGGTGGTTAGGCGGTTGGTGACACCGGTGGTGAGATTAGTTCAGAAGTCCAGGTTTTGGTACGTGGTGACTCAAAGTCGTGGATCTGGGAAAAAGAAAAAAAAAAAAAAAAAAAAAAAAAAAGAAGAAAAATAAGAAAAATAAAAAATCTTTAAAAGAAAACAAAAATGAGGTAATTGTGGCAACATTTAATTAGTGGGTAATTATTATTTAATATTTTAGAAAGCCACGCGCCTCGTCGAGAATGCAGGGTACTGTGTAATAACGTTGAATATTGGTTGATAATTTCATTATCAATTCACTCAAGAGTCCTTTTTTTTTTTTTTATATTCGAACTTATTTAAATTTTAAAAAAATAAATAAATTTACAAATAAAATTAAAAAAATTTAAATTTATTTTAAATAAGTAATTTCCATCGTGAATTTTGATAAAATCGAGTTTTAAATAATTTACAATCGGTAAAGATCCGGTGGGGTCGCGTGTAAGTGAAGCGTGTGGGTATTAGAGGGTGAGACGTCGTTGTCAGGCTGTGTAATGAAATGACTCCCAACAATAAAGGAGGCCAACTTTTCTTGCGTTCAGTAAAAGGGAGGCCTGTTTGGTTACGATCCACCATGATTTTAACCTGCTATTAATCGATTTTTTATTTCATAATTTTCTTTTAAAATTATTTTTTTCTGGGTAAAAAATTTGATTATGAATTTATGATGTTACCTTTTTGGCCGACAAAATAATTATCTAATATTTATAATTAATTAGCATTTATATATGATATAATTATATATATGTTTCTCGGTTATATTCATTTTTGCAGTCACTTAAAATTCAATTAAAGCATAAATTTTATATATATATATATATATTCATTTTTTATGTTTTCTTTTCTTTTCTATTTAGCTATAGCATCTGAATTTTATTTTTGAGATTTTCTTATTTGAAGAAGTGATAATTTTTTTTTTATTAAAATGTTTATAAAGTCTGTATAAAAAATAAATATATTAAATTTTTACTAAAATAATTGAAAGTTTCAACCAATAAAAATTCTAATGAAACTAAAAAATGATAAAGGTCTAATATAAATTATTTATTTTTTGATACCCTCCTACGAATTCTATACATATAGATTTTGATTATCAACTCATATATATTAGATCCAATTATTTTTACATCATGCACTCAACTGTGACAATAAAACAAATGCACCATATAAAAACTCAAAGTCCAAATAGTATATCTCATCTATTCTTTAAAAAAATATATCATATTGTTTATACATATATAACTAAATTTGTTATTGATGTACTTAATAATTGTACTTTATTAGATAAGATAAATAATACATACATCACCTTCAACCTGAAATCTCAAAACCAAAAATTTAATTTGATTATACATCTATTAGCTTGTTTATATAATTATGAAACTAATTACAATATATATGCAAATCGTTTAAAAAATCTTTTGTTAGAAATTATGTACATCTCACAATCTCCTTTCATAATTGTTAAATTGATTACAAATATTATTATGATCGTTTTTGAGTTGTGTTGTTTCATAATAAAGAAATGTATATTTATTTTAACTATTTTATTTTAAAGCTATAAGTTAGCAATGGATATGATAGAATTGTTTGACCCATTTTGAAAAAATTCACTTCTCAAGTTAAGCTTTCACCTTACTTTATTATCACTTATAGTAATATGTTTATCTTTTGTCTCTTGTTATATCTTCGTGAATGATTAACTTTCACAAGTTATATCTCCACAATCTTCAATAAGGTGATCTTTCAACACCTTATTTACTTATTATTTGTACAAAAGTATTCTCAAATTACTATGAACAACTAAAGATACTGGACTAATTATTAGTATAAAGATTGTTCAGTATCTTATATTCATCTTATATTTGTTATTTGTTAATGATAACATAAGATTTGGGTAGACCAAAATTGAAGAAATTGAAGTGGTGAAAAAAACTTTGACAAAGTATATGAAGGTTTTGGGTCAATTTATCAATTTACTAAAATCTCATTATTTTTCTCCGAAAGCCCATGTACTCAACAATATAAATAACTATGTGATGTTTTGGGTGTTCATAGGGTAGAGACGCATGCTAAAAATTTAAGGATTTTGATAATGGTTGGTCGATCTTTGAATGAGATTTTTGGGTTCGTAACAAATAGAATGATAAGAGAAATTCAATAATGGTGACCATCTAGTTTCTATAAGGTTGAAAGTAAAGCACTTATTAAACTATACTTCAAAATAATGAAAATAATATACATACTGATTTAAGTATATATACATATATGTATAAATAACGACATAAATTTTATGAATGCGAGATTAATATTTTTCTAATAACAATAATAATGCATTTTTTAAGATTGTCTTTTCTCAGTTTTCTCATAGAAATTTGAGTCAGTTATATCTTTAAGATAACTGACCAACAGTAATAATACTATCAGTTAATAAAACAGTAAGATAATATGATTTTAATCTTCTTAATTTTCGAATTTTAAGATTATATTAGAACAAAATAATGTCAGGTGAATATTTGAATTATTTTTTAATCGAAAATTTATGAGATAAGCTCTTATTTTTATTTTTTTTTAAAAATTTATCTCATCAAAATTATTTTTTACATTTTATTTGATTAATCATGAGTAAAAAATAAGTAATTTAATTAGTTATTTATGAACCACTCTATTTTTAAAAGAACTTTATATTTCTTTAAGTGTAAGCTACAAATGTATTCCCATTAGTGGAATTTATAAATGTTTCATTACAAAAATATGTTCTTTACAATATTACTTGTGAGCTACATAAAGCCTATCCCTCCCTCCAATAGTGTGTTTTTTTCCCTCGCCAAATAAGCTTTTGCATTTGGATAAATTAATGTTTGAAAGTGAAGGTTATAATACTATTAATTATTAATTAAAATGATAATTTTTGATATTTTAAATCATATTCTTTAAAATTTTTTTATAATATATATTACAATTTTGTTTTTATTAATAAAATTAAAATATGAACTAAATTCAGATGAGAAATAATTTTGAAAGACAAATAATTTAAAACTTATAGCACAAATTAACAATTCCATAAAAAATGTCGGCCCAATGCCATCCCCAATTTCGAATTTTGCAGGCCCATTTAGCCCAAACACCTCATCAAATTCAGCCCGCCCCGACCCGAAATGTACAAATTCAGAGCAAGGCCGCTCACTGGGACCGGAGCACTTATCCTTCCCTCCCTTCAACCAAAAACCTTCGCGACGCTTCAAGAGTAGTTCTATTCGTCTGTGTTTAGGGTTAGGGTTAGGGGTTTGTTTCTATCACTTCAGTTCGTTCATATCGTTTATAGTTGAGGAACAATGGCAAGATACAGGAGTCGGAGCAGAAGCTACAGCCCTCGTCGCCGCAGCAGGACTCCCCCACGCGGCAGGAAGCGGTATGACGATGATCGTTATCGTGACAGCCGGTCTATCAGGGACCGCCGCTCTCCTGCTCCATCTGGTTTGCTTGTCCGCAATCTTCCTCTTGACGCCAGGTTCTCTCCCCCTCTTCCTCTCATTCTCACTCGCTCTCATCGCCGCAGTTCAGGCAAAGTAGCATGTGGTTATATTCTCATATAAGAAATATACACTCACGTGTTTTCTCAGTGCAGGATATTGTTGTTTGCTTGAATTACGTGTTGTACACTGCAGTTTGCTGCGAACTAATTGTTAGAATTCGTATTTTGTACTAATCAATGGTTTTTCCTATGCTCTTGTGTGTGTGTGTGTGTGTGTGTGTGTGCGTGTGCGTTTTTTATTTTTATTTTAAATTTTTACGTGGAAATTGAATGTGTTTGAATGTTTCATATTTTATTGAACAGTTTAGTTGTTTGGCCGCTATAAAATTGGCATTACCTTTAAATTTTTTATAAGCTCTTTTTAGTTTTGTCTTTGGGCTTCTTTGCAGATTTAGTATTTGATAGGGATTTTGATTCTGATATGCAGGCCTGAAGATCTTAGGATTCCTTTTGAGCGCTATGGTCCAGTGAAGGATGTCTATCTTCCAAAGAACTATTATACAGGGTATTCTTGCATTTGGCCTACCCCAATGTATAATTGTGTTCTGTATGGTTTTGCTGCTTCCTATGGTCAATTTGTTTATATCTATGTTATCTATTTATTGTTCATTTTTGTGCTGAGTTATTTTTGTCTAGAATGCCAATTGAAAATTCTGTTACTTAAATTTCACATGCAGGAAAAAACTATTGTAAGATACATAAATTTATTAAAGTTTTATCAACTTGGATTTGGGAGACTGTTTAATCCTTAAGATTCACGAATTTTGGTTTAGCGAAGCTATAAGGGTATTAAAGATATAAATGATTGTTATGGCCTCTAATTTGAGTTCCAGAATGGTCTTTGGGACTAGAATAAGAATATTCACCTCCTTTTCTTCCTTTCTGACCTATTTTAAAAAATTGGTATGGGCTCATTGGAGAGAACCCTCCTATATCTTTTAAGTTTAGAAGGAACTCACTTTCTTGTTGCAGACATATGCCTGACTATTAAATGGCCTAAGATTGACCGCGTCCGCTTGAATAGCTGTCAAACATTGAAGGACTAGAATTTTACCTGAATTATGATAGAAACGTTTATGCTGGAATAAAGAAGCTTTCTTGACTAAGGGACAAGATAGGAGAAATATGTTTTTTTTTTTTTCAGAAGAAGATGGTAGAATTATGTTTATTTCTGTACACTTAAAGTTTTTTGGTTACATGATGTGCATGTTCCCAAGTGCAAGCAAACTGTATTTGATGACTCTGGTTTTTAGTACTCCTGGTCAGCTAGATAGTTGTAATAAGACAAGCACATGCACTCTTGATTTAGCTGACATTCTAAAGTAGCTATCAATATGATTATATGATTTTAACGAGCCTAATGGCCATCGGCTCTATTCAGGAAAAAGTCTCTCCTTATTGTCAGTTATAATTTTGATTATTGTTTTGATTGGCTCACTTTAAATCGAGAAATATCATGCAGTTAGAGAAAGTTTGTGTGAACGTAATGAAGTTGATTTTTGATTAAGGGCTAGCTTGTACTCTTCATAATTAACAATGCCAAGGTAAAAAAATGGCAATTTTGTTTTCTTTTTCTTGTGACTTCTATTTTTGATAAAGCCATTCTGTGTCATGCATCACACAATCTTATGACTACTATGCTCTATTTACTTGGCACAAGTTGAGTTGGCCCATAATGAGGGTACTGAAATCTAGTTCATTCTTAAATGGATACTTTTTGCTATGCCCATTATATGAATTTTAACAGTTTGACATATGATGTGGGGTTTATCCAGGTGAAGAAAAATGATCATGGTGAAGATTGGAACTTTTACTTTGTTGAAGTGGAAATAAACAATATTGGTTAATGAGCAAACTTTTTCAGTGAATAACTATTGCATTATTTAATCTAAACTTGTAGTGAACCTCGGGGCTTTGGATTTGTGAAATTTCGCTATGCTGAAGATGCAGCAGAAGCAAAGCAGCGAATGAACCATAAAGTTATTGGTGGGCGTGAGATAAGAATAGTTTTTGCTGAGGAGAACAGGAAAACTCCTCAAGAAATGCGTGTGAATTCCCGCACAAGGTGTCAGAATATTTCTCTTTCCCTGCATATTTTCGTAGTAATATCCTAACCGATGTACCTTCCTAGAATTGATCTTAACAAAATGGTTTTTGACTCTTATGCTTTATGTGAAGTGGTCGACATGGAGGAAACAACCGGAGAACACCGCCAAGGTCCCCAAGGCGCAGATATCGCTGTCAGTAATTTTTGATGTTGTGTAAAAAAATAGTGCTTATCTGTTTTAAAGTTATGGTAACCCATGGGATTTTTTGACAGCTTACTCTCGGTCACCTTCACCAGCTAGGCATGATTCAAGGTTTGAATATTACCTGCTTGAAGATTTTTCAGATTGTGTTTTTTCTTTTTGTCTTTATCATTTCTTGTTACCTTTATTTTCATTTTTCCCCTATGGGTTCCTGAGTTACTTTTTAATGTTAGCAGACATGTGCGTCCTTGCTAATTGGCTTCAAAGACTTGCGTTATAATATGAGAGTTAAATTTTTGAGAAGGAAAATTAGTGTTTTATATGAAATTTGAATTGTTACCATGGGAAAGCAATATATAATTTTGTATCTGAGGCTATCCTTTTTTAAATTGTCATCATGAGAAGATATTATATAATTGAGACCCTTGCTTTGTATATTCTTTGATTGGATATGGAGGCTTTTTAAGCCTTCTGAGTTAGGAATATAAGCATTAGGTCGTGCAGATTCTG
This sequence comes from Carica papaya, assembly GCF_054855325.1. NCBI lineage: Eukaryota > Viridiplantae > Streptophyta > Magnoliopsida > Brassicales > Caricaceae > Carica > Carica papaya. Next base: position 31,032,799 of record NC_142311.1, read on the forward strand.
CATTTGCTCAGTCATCTGAGATGGAGCCAAGGGGCAGTTGATAGACACTTGGCCTTTGAGTTAGCTGGTACTTCTCCACCTCCACAAGTTGGAGGTTGGAGGTTCAATTAGTGCCCATGGAAATGGAAATTGTGTCTCTATTATTGGGCTTGCAACAAAAGCGGCGGGGGGAGGGTATCTACTTGGAGGTTCAAGTAGATGCCCAATAGCTATCCAGTTATACATTATTTTGTGTTAGTATTTCAAGACATCGTTCTTGTGGTTTCAGCTCAGATGTTTGTATCCTTGGATTGAAAACTTGCTACCTGAAATCACATTATTTGGTATCAGCTGCCTAGTCATCTATTGGAAGTTATTTTTCTTTGAAAGGAAAATTATTGAAGTTCTTTTTCTGGATAAGGAAAGAATTATCATTGTAAACAAGGACCTAGAAGAAGTGCTGGTGGAGGTTGGTACTGATATCTACTAAAGTCCTTTTGGTGCCCTATATTTAATAGGCATTGTTACTTTTCAACTGAGACTTTCAGTAAGAGTTTTATTGCTATTTTACGTTCAGTAAATTCAAGTTAGATATGAGGATATTGTGTTTTCAGGATGATGGCTCTGTTGCAGTTTGTACAGATCGTATTCTGGAGTCAACTTTTAGGCATTATAGTCTAGGTTGATTATCCTATATAGTTTGGGCCAGTACTTGTTGCTAGAATTATTCTTCTGTCTTTATTAGAAGAACTTTGTTTTTGTTTTAACCATCAGTAGCAGTGTGCTAGTTTTGCCTTTTCCCTCGAAATAAAATAGCATAGCACACTGCTACTAATTTTTTTTAAAATGAGTAGCAGTGTGCTATGCTATTTTATTTCGAGGGAAAAGGCAAAAATATGTTAATGAATCTGTTTGGCATCTCAAATTGAACTTTTGGTGTGTTTCTTTCCATTTGAATTGATGGCAGCTCGTTGCTTATAAGATGCTGTTAACCAGTAATGACAACCTGCTGGCTGAAAGTGTGAGATGCATTATTGAAATCCTATCAAACTAACAGCATTTTATCAGCTTGAAGTTCTTTTTTTAAAATATTTCGTTTTAGGGTGTAAATGTAAAAATCGCACTGGATAATACCAGGAAGGTCAAGATAATGTCCTGTTGTTTTTCACTTGTCCTTCTCTTCATCTCTCTCTTCTTTGTCCTAACTAAAGTTCGTGCATCGTAATGTTATCTCTTGGATGTAATTTATTTCCCGTTAATTTGAATAATATGTTATCTGCCAATGGCCTTGTTTATGCAGATAGTAAACTGAAAGGGAGCCTATAAAGATTTCTGGATTAATAAAGATTTAAAGAGAAAAGACATCATAAAGTGATGGACAGCATGCTTATCTTTGTGCAAAGCCACAAAAAGTATTATCCAAAATATCACTTTCGCCAGCTGTTATCCACGCATGGCTGGGCTGTTCTTTGATTTTTGGTTTGTGAGGCTTGCTGCCATTGAATGAAATGACTAGCTAAACTTGGTGTGAAAGCTCATGGGTATCTCATCTTTTTCTTCATCTGTAACCTGTGAAGTAATTGTTTGATTAAGAAAAATTGTAAACTTGATATCTTGTTTTCTATATACCATCCAGTTAGGAAAGAATATAAAGCCTATAGTTGGTCAAACAAAGAATCATCTTCAAAGAATGGAAGCCATTCAAAGTTTTTACTGGTAGAGAATTTGTTCAAGGAAAAGATAATTTGAGGTTTAGAAAGTTGGGGCAAAGAGAGCTTTGGAGTTGTCCGGTGCAGATCAACCTGTACAACATTATAGAGCATAAATCTCTCCGTATATGGATCCAAGTATCATATTTTTGTTCAGAAACCTGAAAAGAGGTGCAGGTAAAGGTCATATTTTGGTTAACTAGATTTGAAAGAGGATGTAAGTAGAAGATTTGTCATCCCTACTCATTTCTGTTTCAAATTTGTGATTGATCTAGTGCAAAAATGGCTTTATTTTGAGGTTTCTGAGAGGTAATAAATTGGTACTTTCTTTATGTTGTGTTGAATACTGACTTAATTTGTACTCAATGGTCGATGCATGTACTTTTTTTCTTTTGCTTATTGATGGATCTACTTTTCATTTATAAATCAATTTTGGATTCTTTGATGTTAATTGAATATCTTTTTCTTTGGAGTGAATCTCTTGTATATGGTTTTTCTTGTTGCTGTGACAGGGATCCAGTGCCAAGGAGCCGCTTCCCACAACAATCAAGATCTATCTCACAGTCACTTTCTCCACATGATGAGAGGGTTTTCAAGTCGAACCAGAGGTCCCCAAGTTCAAGGGAGAATGGTCAAAGTCTGCACCATGAAAGGGACTATGTACCCAGCAGGTCAAGGAGTCCAAGGGGTATTAGTCGCAGTCCTTCAAGGTCTCGTTCACGATCGTTTAGGTAGGCATGACTGCACATTGTTAACAGATTGATGTCCGGAACCTAGAAGCTCTTTGATAAAAGTAAAATTTAGTTGAAATCTAGGTCTATATTTTTATCCAAGAATTTAAGAGTCCGCAGTGGCTTCAAATCCTTCATTTTTTTGGATTTTGCTCGTACACTGCCAATATTTGTTAGTTTAGGTTTTTGTGCAAGCTATATTATTATATTTTGTAGCTTGGAAAATTCATATCTGGCTTGTGCATGCTTACTGATCCAGCATAAGGACCATCAGTATGGACTCTCTATCTGCATTTATCTGTCTTCATCATATATTTATACATCGTTTTAAGAGATCGTTGTTCTTCGTGCAGCCCGCATTGATTGCTGGATTGCTGTTTGCTGATCGATGGTGCTTGTTAGCGTTGCTCCTGTTAGGTAGTGTACTTCTAGTACTAGTATATCCAGATGAAGGTTGTATCTAGAAATCTACCAGGTTGTCTAATGGTGGATATAGTTTCTTCTGTGCTTTTTGCTGGAAAAGGTAACTTCTGATGGACGTCAAACTCAACTGTTTCTTTGACTATTTTGTTATATGTTTTAGTTGATTGCCTATTGCCAAACTTGCTATTAGTGTTTTATTTTGGCCAAATTACCTTTTAAGATGATTAGTTAAAGGATTTCTTTTTAAAGGACAACATAAAAGGAAGTGAAGGGGTTATATATATACATGTATGTATATGTATTTTAAATAAATAATAATAAGTAATTCATTAAACAATAATTAAGTAATATTTTTAACTAAGAATCAATATTGACGGAAGAAAGTGAACATTTGTATAGAAACTGTACAGCTTAGCAAAAAGTTAATAAGCCCAAACAAACAGGTGTAGTAAATTGTTACATAGATTATATTACTATGAGCATAATCTTTTGGTTCACAATCTACATATGCATGTAAACTTATAGCAACGAATTATAGTTTATTATATTATATTTATAAGTAATATAGGTAGTTATTATATGTCATAATATTATCTTTAGATATTTGTTCAATATATTAATTATTTAATGAGAAATTAGGGAACAAAATAATAACATACCTTTTATGATATGTTTTATTATATAATTTTATTAAATAAAAATAACTTTTTTATAATCTATTTCTTATATATAGAAATAATACTCTAGTTGCCATATATCAGAATTTTTAAATAGATTTTTAATTATATAAACTATATAAATTTAGAACTGTATCTAAATCCAATTCAAATATAATTTTCAAAACATATGAAAATTATTTTTAAAGGTGGTATGTAATTGAAAGTTATATAATCTAAATAAGAATTTTGTTTTTCATGTGTCAGTATTATTTTTTAAATAAGAATTAAATCTTATCAAAAAGTCTTTAAATATGAAAATTATTTAAATATTATCAAAAAGTGTGCTTGACTTTTTTAACAAAAAAAATTCTATCTCGTTTTCAAAGTAATTCTTTTCAATGTATAAATTATGTTCTAAAAACTATTTGAATCCAAATTCAAATGCAGTTTATAAGATAGTTTTGTATGATTAGAATTTATGCTATCAAATTAAAATTCTATTGAAATTAAAATTTTAAAAAAAATTGAACTAATTTTTATTAAAACTTTTATTGAAGGATATCTTTTTATGCATAATAAATAATACAAACTTAGTTATATATAATATAACATAAATAAATTTTTAGGCGACGGCTAAAACTTCATAGTGAACTATTTTTCTTTTTGCCCCTTGCCATAGACTACCGTGTAGTAATTAGATGAAATTCAATTTGAACATTCGATTAAATTTATACTTTATCACATTTAAAATTTTTTTAAAGTTTTTGAATGTGATGCACATAAATATTTAAAATTAGTATTTTTTATTATCACAAGGTTTAATGAATACAATGCAGTTCTAATAGAGATGGTAGTTTATATAACCTAAACCTCGTTAAGACACAAATATTTAGGAAACTACATATGGTATGAAAAAACTTTATTAAATATGATACATAAGGAGTTCTTTAGAAAATCACTGCGTACAGCTTTTTGGCTAGTTAACTGACGAAATCATTTTGTCTTTAAGTTACATATTTCTTTATAACACTCTGAACATTCCATTATGCTAAATGAAATATATATATATATATTATAATTGTTATTCATTGTCAATGAAATAGGCTGTCAATCAAAGTTGTCTTCATTTGTATGACACAAAATTCTAAATATCATATATATAAAAATTCTATTAAAATACTTGATAGTGTTTTGCTTGATGATTATGAGTTTGGATATTAAGAATAAAAGCAACATCTTTAATATAAACATAGTAGTTTAATAGTTAAAATCTTAATGTATTACTTAAAAAAGTACAAATTTAAATTTTACTAATACATTATTTTATATATATATATTATAATTTAATAATGATCGACTCATAATATTTAATTCAATAAATAAAATGTAATTTTATTTCAATAAGCTATTATGACTCAATAAAAATTCCTTTTGGTTCAAACAGTGGTTGCTTTAATTTGGTCAAACTTGAGTTTCAAAAAGAGTTAACATGACTGGATGAACTTCCAATAGTTTCCTCTTTTAATTAAAATACAAACCACCCTGATCACTGAAAGGGGGAAAAAAAAAAAAGACTATATAATAGCTAGACATTCTCAGGAGGCACCATTCTCCTCCGAGCTATGTCAGACTTCAGATTTTCGAACAAATATGACCTTGTGTTAATATACATAACATGCATTCTCATGGTTCAGGTGTTTAGGCAACTAATAGCGAATAGATCATGGAGCAAGAGAAAAATGCATCTCCGACATAGATATCAGAAGGATAAAAGACGAGCTGGACAAATGAATGACATCCAGCCATCAAGAATACTACTTAAAATGAGGACAAGTGATATCAGTTTTTCTCCTGGATCAATGACACAAAAAACTGAGACAAGCAGATTTGGAAAAGCAAGATTTAGGCGACAAAAGTATCCCCTCATTGCAAACGGGCATTACTTATTATGAGAATGGCATCATAGATGTTGTTAGACACTCACTCCAAAGGACATGCTTTCTCGAATGCTTGCTGCTCTTTGCGGCATAAATCAAATTCATTCGTATGGTAATACATGCAACCAACATAGGCATCCATCTCTTTCGTGCACCTCTGGTGAAGATCCTTCAGTCTGCAGGTCAAAAATTTCGTCGTTAGAAGCAAACAAATATGATGCTAGCATAGTGAGAAATTCATATTTGGAGATAGCATTACTGTTGGCATTCTCTATTGGGACAGGTCCGATATAAATGCCTTTCGTTATTCTTATGACTTTTTTCTCAAATGATTTTTTTTTTCTTTCTGATGATTCGATGCAGAAGATTTTAAGTTGGATATTCAGCAGCGATGGTACTACAGCAATTTCTGGCTATTTCACCTATAAGCTCTGGCGGCCTTAAGAAAATATTGGAAGAAAAGCATGCATGCTCAAACTCAGAAATATAATTAGCTTTCATACAGATTGTAGAATGTGCGTCAGAAATATTAATCATGTTAAAGCCGAGAGAGAATAGGTGATTGGCACCGGTAAGTCCTGTTTTTGAAAAAGAACAAGGGAACAGTAAAAAAATTGAACATATAACCCCAGACATGGAGAAATTTCTTCCAAAATAAATAAATTTCTAATTAGGTGCTAGATAGCCTAATTGGTAAAGCTACTTGTAGATATTGGTTACTAGTGTGTCACCCTGGATATGATCATGGGAGGAGTTTGCTGCGAAATGTTCAGTTGAAGCAAAAACAATCAACTGAAGTGCCAACATGTTAAATTAACTTCACCAAAGCGCTAGAATCTGACAACCCTCCAAGGCGATCCTATGCAAAGAAACATATGGTTACCAATCAGATAAAACCCAATGTTAATCTTGTGGTCGCTGAACCCAGATTCTCCTGCATCAAGGTACCGGCCATGGAGCATTTATTCTAGACTATAATTACTAAGATCACCCAAACGGCCAGCGACATATGTACCAAAGTTTTCGAACTTCATTTGTGGTATGAGTTCACTAGGTTAATTTTGGTTCTTGATCTTGATATCTAAAATTAGCGACAAAGAAGAATGGCCAAGTTGGTAGAGTAGGATTCTAAAGATAGTGTACAGAAAGAGAGAAACAAAAGGTTGTATTTTAACAAGCTTCTTTTCAAATTGAGATTAATAATCGGTGAAATGGAAGAGGTAAATGTCCAAGTGAAGAGCAAATTCATCAAACAACGTTCTCTTTCTAGGAACTAAAAATTTATAACTTATGTTTGTTCGAAACCTATAATACATTAACTCAATTCTTTAGGAATTTACAACATGAATATTGTAATTCTCTACGTAGCTATAAAGAGGATTTAAATCTTAGATCTCTCCTTGTAGAAAAAGAAAAAGAACCAAACAGAGCATAATGTACCACTAAACTATTATTTATTATCCAAATAATAAATTTAAAAGTGCTTCAGTGGAAAGTTCAGATCAAAATAACACTTTGACTAAGGTTGGCCCCCTTTAAACCTTGATTTAGCGTCTAATTTTGTACATGTAGCCCGTATCACGATCTGGATATAGCATCATAGGTATGCTCTACACCATGCCCTGATGGTGTGGCTAGTGGGTATTTAAAATAGAAAAGAAATTACCATCTAGTTTGAGCATATGTGGCACTTTATTGCTTTGGCTACTTCACAAACAAGAAGCAAAAATTTTTGAAGTTTCAAGCAATTAAGTTACAGGAGAATACACTGTAGAGCCTGTCACAACAAATTTTGGGCACAGTGAGCTTTGGTTGACAGTGCAACTACCACCACAGAAGATCTTAAACATTGTGGTTGTGAAATTTCTGCCATATATCAAAAGGAGGGTTACAAAAGCTAACATCCAACATTTATAACCAAGATGATAGGAACAGGTTGAGCTATTGATGAGTATGAATAACAGTTGGATGTGTCTTTGTGAACAAAACGAGGATCAAAGCCTGGTAATGTGGTTTTTGGTAGTAGCCTCCACATGAAACCTAGTGAAAAGGCAGCTAACTAGATTCTAACTAAGAAAGACTGGTTCAATCCAAAAGAAAAAGGCAGCTGACTAGTTTCTAACTAAGAAAGCTGATAAATCAAAGAATAAAAAAGCTAGAACCGAAAATTGATAATTGGGACCTATTTGATATCTCGATCTGCATGTCCTTTCATTGAGCTACCAAAGTGAATGAACATTGGTCGGCTAGTCCTCGTGAACAAAATCAGGATCAACCCCCAGTACTGTGGTTTTTGGTGAAATAGAGATAAGCAAAAAGAGCATTTGATTGTTGTAATCAAAAGAAAAAGCTGAAAATTTTGTTTAGCCTTGCTTAGATAATTACTGAGGTATTGAATTTCTTCATTATCACCATCCTCAATCCTCAGAATTACTGCTGAAGAGAAGACTAGAAATGTAAACTGGAAAATTTGTCATCTAATTTAAACTGCCATGGCCATGTCCTAAACTCGGTCAACGAAAATGGTGATAAGAAGAAGCAATACACAATGGTATATCTACTTCAACTAATAAAACTAGAATTCCTCTTCACTGGCAAAGTTGAAAAAACAAAACACTATTATACCAGTTCTAGATTCCCAGCGCATTTCATTATGGACCTATTCCATCAATCATATAAAGAAAATTAAAACAAAAATGATTCTGGTTCTTCTTTACCCTCAAATAACCAAAATCCAAATCCCAGTTTCCTTCATACCCTAATCAATTCCAGCCTAGAAAGAAATTTTATGCAGTACATATATAAAAAAATGCAGATTCAGTATCAATGAATGTGTACTCGGCTCAAGAAAACAATAAATCACAAACTTCAAGCAAGATTAACTACAAAGAAATGGGCATGATGGAGACCCTTACAGGCCGAACACGCAGCGAGTGACTTCACGGCCTTGTTCGAGGCATTTCTCTGGATTCGGGTCCTTCTTTTTGCACTTCAGGAACGCGACATTCTCCGGCATGCATCGTATCCCTATGTGCTTCGAAGACGCCGTCAGCACCGCCGAAGTCGGGATCGGATTTCCCGCTGCATCCACCGCGCTCGCCATTTCCTGATTTTTAAATGAAATTATATGCCTAAACAAATAACACAAATGATCAAACGATTAGCCACATTCCGAATAAAATGTTTGCATCTTTTCTTTTTACCTGTATTGACTTTTCCCAGTATCAAGACAAGTAACCAGTGGTTTACCGAAACAAAAATGAAATTACAAGTCTAATTAATTTACCTTCTGGCTAGATAGATTGATCTTCTCTACTGAGAAGAGCAGAAGGGGTATAAGGAGGAGACTGAATTGGAGACACAGGAGAAATCCGAGAAGAGGAAATGCTAATTTGCGCCGAGAGGAGAGCCAAGGGTTTTTTAGTCATATAATTTCAAGAACGGAGGGTATTTGTGGTATTTGACTTTTAACTAGGGGTTTTAGACTTTAGATTACCTTCTCTTCAAAATCCTTCTGTTTCTCTTCTCTTCCGCTTCTTCACAGAATCTCGGCATCGACCCGGACAAAATTACAGTAAGTTGGAAAACCGTTTCTTTCTTTTTTTCTTCTGACCTGTTTTTTGTTTAAAAAGGAACATTTTCTGCCAGTCCAAACAAAAATCTGTAGTTTATCTATCAGAATTTTGAAGGTACAACTGCATAGAACCAGTTTACTATAGTTCAAATGCGTTTTCTGTTTACGTATCTCTCTGTGTCTCTGTATGTCTCTTAATCCTGGTTAGCTACGCATCTTGTATTTTGGGGTTGATAATTGTGAGGGAAGTGCTATCTCTTCATTCAGTGTCATGCTTGAAGTGAATCCTCTTGCTGCAGGAGGCTTTATTGTATCTAAGACCATGGATGATGTATGCAAGATCTTGTCTGGTTTGGTAGAGAACAGAAACTAGAAGTAAATGTAGTTGTCTGCTTATTTTTCATTGCTGACAAAAATGATGAGATTTCTACTTTTGCTTTAAAATTTAGCTTGTACTCTGTGGAATATTTCATTGTCCATGTTTAAAAGCATATTATTTGCCTAAGATGGATTTAAGAGTTAAAAATGCTTCGCTGCATGTTTTTTTGGTCAATTTATAAGCTCTCTAATGGCATTTTTAATACTCTTGACATGTTTGGTAAATACTATTGAGCTTATAAACTAGGCAGAGAATGTTGGCTCTTGTTACAAAGTTTTTTAGAAAGCTGGTAAGGAAGGCTTTTGCTTTGGAGAATATTGCAGTCTTAGGTCCCAATATTTTAAACATAATTGGGTTATATTTGTTTGTCATTTTAGTAGAGTTTCATAAAATTTTATTGTCCAAGCAATTTGGTAAGTTATCCTTTGAAAAGATTTAACAGTTTATACGCTATTGAGGCGCTTCTAATATCTTATATTTTATGCTGCACCAAACACCTTAAACGGCATATCCTAATAGATGGTTGTGCATCCATAAAGATATGAGAATTCTTTTCGCTCTCTTTAGGGGGTTTGGAGGAAGACAAAGAACACTTGAACTTTCTTTAGGGGCTAAATTCAATGGTCAAGTATTTAAGATGGAGAGAAGACTCTTCTGTTGGAAGAATCTCCCTAAAAACAATAGGTTCATTCTCGCCAGAAGTACGCTATCTGACTTGCTTATCTATTCCCTTTCTCTTTTCCTCATCCCCTCTAGCATTGTTAAGAGGCTAGAATCACTGCATTATTGCTTTCTTCTGAGGAGGTGTTACTATCTTGTGGCTTGGGATGTGTTGAAGAGACCTTTTGCCTTGGGGGGCCTTGGCATAAGATATATTATGGTTGTGATGAAAGCTTTATTGACTAAATGGCTTTTAAAGTTAATGTATTGCGGAACAGTTTGTGGAGAGGTGTGATTATTAGCAAATATGGATTGGAAAATAGGGGTTGGACGATGACTCAGAGTATACAAAGTTTGGTACTATTAAATGGAAGTGCATTAGTAAGCTTTTGCTGACTCAGGCTTTCAAAATTGTTTTGCTGACCTGATGCTCTTTAGGCTTTAGCAATGGCTAAATGACTGAATGTTGAGTTTCTGGGTTGATTGTTGGTGTAGAAAGAGACCTCTCAAAGAAAGGTTCTTAAACATTTTGCTCTTGCAAAGGACAAGGATGCTTCAGTCAAGGAAAATGGAAAGAGAAGGAGAGAGAGAAAGAAAAATAAATGAAAATGAAAAGATTTTTTTAAAGAATGAGAATAAACAAAGGCCCAATACCTATTTTTAATCATATTTGACCCATTTAGTCTATTTTTAATTGTAACCCAAGTTTAAAATCAAGCTCAAATTCTATTCTATCTCAAAGTTAAATTCAGCCCCATTAAGGAAAAACCCTAAAATCTAAAAGCTCAACCCTTTGTTCAAGCCTTTCCAACCCACCATTTAATCTGGGAAGCCCAAAACCTATTCAGAAGAAAACTCAGCCCTATTTCCATTTTTAAATGCGAGGCGCGAAACACCAAGGTCAACCCGTCCCAACAGGAAATTAAATGTAACCTCGGCCCAGAAGAAAAATGAGAGGTAGTCTTACGCCTAAGGCTGCATCGTCTTTTGGTTTGTTTAAGACGACATTGTTTCGTCTGAGTATAAAAGGAGGCAATTGGGCTTTTGGTCGTTGGTGGTGGCTTCTCTCTACTTTCAGAGGGTTCGAAGCGTGGCACATTGCTGAAGAAATAATTTCCAGAAGTGTGAGCTGGCTTAGCCTTTTGAGGAGAGAGGAAGAACTGGTGCGGAGATTTTTTGGGTTTGAGAGGGACGAAAATTGATGAAATAATGTGAAGGTTTTTTGGTTTGAAATTTAAAAGTAGAGACAGGTAATTGTTGGGGGGGGGGGGGGGGGGTAAGAATAGAGAAACAGTGATAATTTGGGTATGTGCAACAGTGGGTAAGTTGGAGAAGAAGTGAAGGAAGAATTCGGGGCTAAGGTTGCCAATTTTAGGTATTCTTTTAGTTTGTTGAATTTTATTTGCTTTATAACCTGGTTTTGTTGCTTTGATTTAAAGATGCTTTGAATTTTAGAGGAAAAGATGTAATTTATTTAATAGAAATGAGATTTCTATGTTCAAAATGCATGTCCAGCCATGATAAATTCTTCATTGCTTCCTTAAATTACTAGCATTTGCTGTAGTTTAGTATAATAATTAGAGCTCTATTCTAATTTTTCCTTTCTGAACATCAATTATAATATAGCATATTATTGTTTGTGATTTGATTGTTTTAAGTTTGGGTTTGCTGTTGATGAATAAACATGGTGCTTTGAAATGGGTATTTTCTTTGCTGTTTAGACTGAGTAGTTTTCGATTTAATAACTCTAATTGCTATTGATGAACAAATTTGGTTCTTCTGAAATTGGATGATTTATTTAGTGCTTGAGCTGACCTGAGTTCAGTCGTGTTTAACATGATTTCTGAATATGCTGGTTTATATTAGGAAATATGGATATATTAGTAATACCCTTGCTTGAGGGATCCTTTTGTTTGTTTCTGCTCTAAGTCGAACTCGAGATCGAATTCAAAATCGAAGGATATGGTCAACAAAAATAAAAATCAAACTAAAAAGAAAACGATTTTTTTGTTCGGGTTTAGTCTTTAAAAAATGTATTGGATCATCATTGCATTTTGTTTCATTATTAATCAAGAAACAGTAAAGACTTTGGAAGGAAGGTTTGCGTCTGACAAGATTTTCGAAAATTTTTCTTTTCTACTTGTTTAGCTTTCTATTTGTATTTTTTTTCTTTGGATTTAATTTAAGTCCCCACCTCCAATGGTTTGTAAATATGTTAATTGGTAAATTTGATTATGAATGAATGAAAATTTCACACATCTTTACCTTAAATAGTGTTTATAAAATGTGCATGTAAATTAAATGAATAATTAGTTTGCATCGCATGGCATGTGTCTCGCACTTCTTATTCTGCATTATTTCTGAATCAAGAATCTCTAATTTAGATTAGTGCATATTATCTGGCATCCTATCCATTTCCAGTAGAACTGGTGGCAATTTCAAAAATTTTTTGAGTTTAAAAATATCCCATCACCTCGTTGTGACAATCTCTTTCAATGTTTTGAGGCTAGAAGGATATGGGACTTAATGTTATCCCTTCTTAATTTGTCTTGGGTGGTTTATGGCTCAATAATGGATAAATTATGGGGGGTGAGATGATATTGACGGGCATGCAAATCCAAAAAGAAGCTCATATCCTTCATCTGCTGTCGATTATCTGGAAAGAAAGAATCAAGAGCGTTTACCAAAGCTTTTTGTGCCTTTTGTTTCTATTATAGATAAATGGTTCTAGACTTTTAAGTGTTTTGTTTAATGTTCATCCTCTTAGCTCTGAAGATGATCTAAGGAACTTAATGGATATTTTGTTTTCTTGTGGTACCATGTAAAGCCTATCTTCTATGTGGATAGCACCACCTTGGTGTCTTGTTTATAATAGTTGTTTCTTGTTTCTCTCTCAAAAAAAAAAGGAACACGTGAACTTTCTTTATTGTTGAAGCAAATTTATTATTTTTTTATTATCATGGAATGCAATTTGCTTATGCTCTGAATCATCCGCTTTTCCTTGAACATGTAGTAAGAAATGGGTGACAAAAAGAAGAAGACGTTTATGTTCATCCGACTTGTCTCGGCTGCTGGGACTGGATTCTTCTATGTGAAGAAGAAGAGTGCTAAGAAAGTTATGGAGAAGCTGGAGTTTAGAAAGTATGATCCTCGTGTAAATCGTCATGTTCTGTTCACGGAAGCAAAAATGAAATGAGTTAACAAGACAATGTACTATTTCTGTTTCTAGTAGATGATCTAAGAATCAATCAGGACTAAATAAATAGAATCATGTGTTTGCTTATGAATCATCATTTCATCTCTATGCCAACTATAGTTTTAATTCTCACGGTTATGGCAATGCATAGTCATTTCGACCTGGTAGGCGTAAATTTTGAGAACTGATGTGTTAAGCTGTGGGTTTGTAAAATCACTGGATCTTGATGTTTGAGTAGTGAATTTTGTGTTAAATTCATTACAAGGCTGCTAGTGCAGAAAAGCTAATAGCGTTTGTTTTAGGCGTTTCCATTTGTCAGCCAAATTGTTTATGAAAGAGGGGGGAAAAAGCCAAAAAACTCCATTTATTATTATTATTGTTTTGGTTTAATAAGTCGTGCAATACAAAATTACCAACTGTTTGTTTGTTCGTGTGTTTTTTTAGTAATTTTATCAAGGGCGAAAATTGATTTGGATCTCTTTTTTTTTTTCTTTCTTTTTTCAAATTAGTGATTATTATTATTATATGCATTATAATATATAATGCACACAGAGTACGTATAATTTCAAAAAATATATATACACACACACACACACAGTTCACATAAACCTTAGCAAGTTTTATGCTATCCTTTTTCCTTCACATTGCACTACTTTTATTTCTTGAATTTGTGCAGTCACATTTCTATCCAAAAGCAAAGAGTTTTAACTTAATTAATAATTTTCAATATGTAAATCAACATTAATATTAAGAAGTACAAATACAATATTTCTAATAATAATTATTCATCTCGAACTTACATTAATTTGCTAGCGAGAGTTGTTAATAATTTAAAGTAGTTTTTTTTTTTTAACAATATCGTGATCTTGTAATATAAAATTAAATTTGAGTCTCGTATGATTTAGTTATTAACTTATTATTCGAATTTAATTTTTTAAATATTAAGTTATCTAATTATATTCGATTTATTTTTGAAGACGTCTCATAATGAAGAACAAAATAAAGGTGGATTTATTCTTAAAGTTGAACTAAGAACTAAGAGACTAAAGGACCGGGGCTCACTCAAAATGGCAGTCAAGTTTCAAAGTAATAGTGAGATGACCACCAATACCAAAGCTTTTGTTTGAGAATATTTTTCTCCTTGTGAGGAAAATGATGATAGGAAAGATGAACTTATGTTAATGCTTTTTTTGTGTTAATAATAAAAGAAATGAAATTGCATCATTAAGCATTATATCAAATCTTGCAGAAAACATTCTCTTCTTAGTGTTGAACAATAACGATGTCCATTTTTTGAGTGAGACGAAAGCATAAGAACTAAAAAATTTGAGTAGAATACAGTTAGAAAAAGGTTATTTGAAATGTTTATGTTAGATGAATTGCCTTTTGAATTTGATGAAGGATAAGATTTAGGTAATTCATATCAATTACTTATCCCATATTTCATATTTCTTTTAGATGGACAATCTTTGAGGATTGTTATGAACTGTATGTGAATGTAAAAACGAATTTCAAGTAGATTTTGAGATCTAAAAATACGAGTATTTTTTATGGTAAACACGTAGAATCCTACACAAAGAGTCAATTACATATGTATCATGACTCATTTATCAATAATGACTGAGAATTGTGTAAAAGAATAATAAATTTTTGTCTAATTTCAAGCCATAAAAGAGAGACTATTTGTAAGATAATTGAGAAGCATGTACATGATCAGGATATTGATATGGTATTCAATGTGATAATTGATAATATTAGTTGAAATGATATTGCAATTTCTTCCTTAAAGAAAAAAAAATTAGTAACATGGGAACTAGTATTTTGGAAGGTCGATATATTTATGTGAGATGCATTACACATATCATTAGTTTCATTATTGTTGATGATATAAGGGAAAGAAGTGAGTTAGTTGCTCATTCTAAAAGAGTTGTAAAATGTAGTAGACAATCACTATTTAGATAATAAAAATTAAAGAATGTGTTGAATTAAAAATAATACAATGTAAAAAGTTATATTTAATGTAAAAATCAATGAATGTTTCTTGACACTATATTAGATAGAAATCGACTTATTTGATATTAAAGACTACCAAAAAGTTGAATTGACATTTAAAAGTTATGAAAAACATATTTACATCATAGAAAAGTTTCAATTAACTGATAGGATGCTTGATTATTTTGATTAGAACTCCTTTAAGAGGTTAATGAATTATAAAATTTTTGTGAAATTACATTGAAAGTTTTGGAATCACTTTGTGTTACTTCTATCACTCTTTTCAAAAAGATTTGAGAAGTTACTTGCATGTTAAAAGAATGACAAT
Organism: Carica papaya; assembly: GCF_054855325.1. Taxonomy (NCBI): domain Eukaryota; kingdom Viridiplantae; phylum Streptophyta; class Magnoliopsida; order Brassicales; family Caricaceae; genus Carica; species Carica papaya. Next base: position 31,048,366 of record NC_142311.1, read on the forward strand.
TAAGTTATGATCTTTACTTGACTTCAATGACAAAACAAAAAAGAAAGGAAAAATATGGCAAGTATTGGAGGAACATTGAGAAAATAGCCATGTTAGACACTTGACCCATGACATAAGTTGTAATACTTGGACTTTTGTTTTAAAAGAATATACATGGATGAATAATTTGTTGCAATGTCAAAGATGGTGGTGAAACTTGCTTATGAGTTACACTATGAGTACAACCGCCATAAATTAAGCAAGTAGATGATAACAATAAAATAATTTAAAGTAGTTAAAGTCACGTTTCTCAATCACAATAAGAAGATTTTTTTTGAGTTAAAAAAAGGTTGATGTGAGCACTAGTAGCAACAGAAGACAATTATGGAAAATACAATAATCCCGCTTGAAGTAGGACTTTCGGGGGAAACAAGAATACTGCAGGAATGCAACTCGTGGGCATTTACCTCCACAGGAAGGATATACAAAGTGCACAATGTGCATGCATGCAACATGGGAGCCGTACGTGCACAAGTGCAAGGACGCCACACACGCATGTGCGTTGCATGCCCGAAAAAAAGAAAATTATCGCAAGGACTCCCATAGGTCTCGCCCCAAATAGGCAAGTTATTTCAGATTCTTTGTGTTATCTAAACTGGATCGTTTTAAAGAAGAAAGTATCTGTACTCTTAATCATTTTTCTAATTGGGATTATTTTAAAGAATAGGAAAAGTTTGTTCAAAGAAGGCTTGAGGCCTAAATGACGTTTCATGGGCTTAAGGAACCACATGTCAAGGTGCAAGGCCGAGCCTTGTCCCAAAAAGAGGAAGACTGGGATTTATTTAGCCATGAAGGCCCGCGACAAAAATATATTACGATGTGAGGCCCTTAGCTCATATGTGCGAGCTTGAAGAATGATAAATGAGAAAGAATGCCATATTTAGCTTAAACCGATAAGAGGAACAAGGCCTCTCGACAAAAGAGGGCCATTACCCAAGGAGGCCGCACCAAAAGGGAGTGAGCCAGACCATGCCACAACCTTGGAGAGCTTTTACTTGCACGCAAGAAGGCGTGCTTATGCAAGAAAGTCATCCCGCACGCGCAAGCAACCCACACATGCGGGGAGAACTTGCCTGTACGGGAGAAACATGCAAGCAAGGAATTTGATGCCGAAAAGGATTTTCTTTGTTCTTATTTCCACGTGTAAATTTTATGGTTGATTTCTCAAGAAGAATTCTGCAACAACTTGAAGTCCAAAAGAAGAAAAACACATGAGAAATATGGTAAAAATGAGGAGTTTTATTTAGATAATATTATATTAATTTTTAATTAATATTTTATTGCTTAATTTTATCCTTAAAAATTAATTATTATTTTCAGATTAAGATTAAGTTAAGCTAGATTTTTGGTAGAGTTTCAATTAAATATAAGTGATTGTAATTATTTAGAAATATCCTGGTAAAAGCCTATATAAAGGCCTCACATTAGGTTGTGATATACAATTCTGTTGATTAATAAAATTATTCAGTTTTGTTGTTAAATTAGTTTTGCTAATTTTGAGAGTGAATGTTCTTCAAGGGAAGTTGTTTTGATCATCTTATTGGCTGAGACGGGGAATCAAAATCGACTTATCGAGTAAGTCATGACATTTTTTTTATTCTTTTTTATTTTTTCAGTTATCTTGAATTGCCTTTAAATTGCTGATTGTGATTCAAGTAGGGATGTCTTAATTTAGGAAATTAAGTTTTTGCATGGTAAGTATAGTGAGTTCATGATCAATATGTTTTTGATCTTGGAGCTCCTCGCATCAAAGATTGTAGCCTATGAAATTAAATATAAAACGTTCATGACTAAAAGTTGGGGGTAGAGGTAGAAAATTAAAGTATGAAAAGTACTTAAATGAAGAATTGATAATGATGGTAAGGAGGATTATGGTATCTTTGATTGATGGAAACTTAACAATTATATACTTCTTATCCTATCTCAGTTGACTAATGGTGTATTGACAATACTTGTGTCTACAGTTTCTTATGAATTTGTATTTAGCATGGATGAACATATTTGGCACATACAAGATTTTATTTACTCCTAAGATTGTAAAAACTCTTGTTTATGTACAAGATTAGTTTAGAAAAGTTCAATCTTCAGAAGGTTTTTAAAAAATGACATAAGTTAATAAGAGGGAATGAATAAGATCTTAGATAACTATTTTTTTTATTGGTATTTCAAATATTAGCTTTTTATTCTTAGAATTAAATTTATATACATTTTACTTTCCTACCTTCAAAACAACAGAGATTGCATTTGATTTTATTATGAGATTTTCTAGTAATGTTTTATGTTTTAATTATGTAATAAATTTGTATTTTATTTATTGCATGAGCTATTCAATTTCTAATTTATGAGGTTCTATATTTAACCGTATGACTTATTTATTATTTCAAATACAGATAATGATGGTTGATTAGTGAATCAATTGATAACGGTTGTGTTGCTTTTAGGTATAATTTTAATTTGAAGATTTTGAAATATGGATTATGTGTGGAAGTTGGAACTTCAAAGTTTAGAACTTTGATATTTGATCACATATGTATGATGTATAATACATTTAATTAGAACTTATTTTTACATGTATGGTATGAATTATGTAAATGTTATATATGAATTTGGATGAGTTTGAATGATTGGATTATGAAATGTACGGATTTTGGTACAAATTGAATAATGGATTATGGTTGAAATGTATGGCATGAAATTTATGGATTTTGATTTAGATTCCGATTTTTTTAGAACAAATGAATTTGAATGAATGGTTGGAATGCTATACATTAATATTGGATTTAGATTTGAATTTTGAATGGGATCTTGTGGATTTTATTTTTTAGTTATATTATTTTGTGTTTGATATAATTAATATATGTTCACAAATTATAGAAAAGAATGTTTTGAATTTTCTAGCATTTCTTTGGTTTTCAATAAGTAATTGATTATCGAACTTATTTATTATATTCAGTTTTAATTTTATTCGTCAAATTGATAAATCGGTTCAATTATACCGATTTAATCAGTTTTTACGTTTAACTAAAACTAACTAAATATTTTTTTTTAAACAAAAAGGTTTTGAACCATAAGATAAGATAATAATCCTGTGCCTTATCTTACACCAATGAAATTCCATACACCAACAAATCCTATCAGAGAGCATTAAATAAATCAGTAACTTAACACCACTTGTAAAATAGAATGCTAGATAATTGTATCAACATGATACCTCTTTAAAAACAATGATCTTATCAAATCATTGTGATAATGTTAAAGTCACTAACATCTTGAAGGAGTAGTATTCATTAGTAGGAATCTCTCCTCATCCGCAACATGTTTCCTTGTTTAACGCGTTAGATGAATCTTGCCAAGAAGATAATCTCTCATCTTGCCACGTGACCTATAATTAACCTTTTAAAAAATTCTTATGCGATTCTAGAATTTCTTTTGATAATTTTAGGATTCCTTATTTTTTTTTCTTTTCTATAAGTTTTCTATGATTGAGTTATTTTTCTTTGTTTTGACAATTAATTTGACTAGTAAAAAATTTACACATAAAAAAATTTGATATTCTACTAATTCTATTATTTGTTTCCTAAAGGTCTAACATTTCTATACTACAAAACTTAAAAATAAATTACACAAATGAAATTTACTTTTATACGAAATTTGACTTTGACGATGAATAAATTATACTTTAATAAAATGATTGTTACTTTCATCTTTTAATAAGAGACTGATGGTTTCACTCGAACTATACGTTTCCGATTATCCTTATTAAAAGATTGTATTATATGATATTAATATGCTATTTAATTAATGAAATATATAAATTTTAATTAAAAAGACTTTCCCGATAAAAAAAAATTATCTTATATAACTAGAATACATTAATCATATTATATTTCTATTGTTCACATAATACAAATCATCCTCTATAAATTGTTTTAACCACTTATATTTATAATAAGTTATTAACAAAAATGAAATACTATAATACAATGAATTCATATTACAAAATAATATCTTCCCATTAAAAGTAATAATTTAATTTTACCACAATCAAATCCTTTGTTTCTATTTCCTGTCACCACATAAAGAAAACAATCCCACCAGCCAAATTTTAAAATTAGAAGATTATCTCCCTTTCAAAATCAGTAAAAGACTCTATCATACCAATCAATTAGGAAAATGGAAGGGCACATCCATGCCTTCGAGATATACAGGAAAAATAACACACGGCTCCCATATTACCCTTTACCATGTATTTCTCCATTACTTTTCCATTTCAGGTTTTTAAATACTTTATATGTATATACGTCATATCAATATCAAATATCTCTCTATCTATCCATTTCTGTGATTTCCATTGACGTGGCCCAATGAAGAGCGATATGCCAGTCTGCCACTTTCGTGTTCTGTAGTGTGAAGTCTATATAATGATTTCAAATCAATGAATTCTGAGCTTCACTCTCAAAAATACTATAGGGTCCACCTTGGTTTTGAATTTGCAGAGTGCTTGTGCGCTCACCACATACCCTTTCTTCTTCTTCTTTTAAATTTATTTCTGTTTTATTTATTATTCGTTTCTGTCTTTTCCACCATCATCTCTTCCATTACTTCACTGTGGGAAAAAAAAGGAGAAACCTTTCTGTTAATCTTCTGCATTATTGCAATCTAGACTCTCTAAAATTTTCTGCGTTGTTCTTGTTTTGAGCGCTACTCGTTCTTCTTGGCCTTGTTTTTGTTGTTGTTGGTTTCTGCCATGGCGCTCTGTGCTTTCTCATTTCCTGCCTATATCAGCCGAGCAACAATTTCTGATCCTCAGGAGTCCACTTCTCTGTCTTCTCATTTGTTGTCAGCTCCGGATCTGCCATGCGTGCCTCCGCTGAAGCACAAGCAGGTTAGCTTACGTGTATATCTTATCGGTTTAATAAATGAAAACAGGCTCATTACTCGAAATAAATGAACGCCCACGCCCCTGTCACTAAATGAGTTTGAGATCAGTGGGTTTCGGCCATTTTTAGGAGTTCTAGTTGGGTATGAACTTCTTCTGTGTGTGAAATTATCGTATCTAGGATGTTTTCGTTTTCTGCTGTGAAGTTTTTTTTTTGGGGGTTTATTTTTACGAGTTGAAATTGTTTTTATCATATAAAGAAATGGATTTTTGCTTCTGATTTTTTACAGGTGAAAAGAAGACAAGCAGGTGGGGTTCGTTCATCACTTTCAGAGAAGGGAGAGTATCATTCACAGAGACCTGCAACACCTCTGTTGGACACCATAAACTATCCAATTCATATGAAGAATCTGTCTATCAAGGTACTCATTTTACTTTACTTGCTGTTTTGAAGGCTTCTTTTGTTAAATATTTGACTGTAGTCAATTATCCAAATGTGTGGAAGCTAGACTAAATGTGGGGATAAAGCATTGACTCTCACCCTAACTTGTATTGAAATTAATTAATAGAAATTTGGGATGTAGACTATAATTGCACGGTAGACTTCTGTTTCTTAGAAGTATTAAATAATTGATTGTAGTCAATTATTCTAAAAGTTGCTGACTGGATCCAGTCTACTATTTATACATGTAACGTATTTGTACTATTGACTACATCTAAAAATAATCAATGCAGGAGCTAAAACAACTTGTAGATGAGCTGAGGTCTGATGTAATTTTTAACGTATCAAAAACTGGAGGTCACCTGGGATCAAGCCTTGGTGTTGTTGAGCTAACTGTGGCTCTCCATTATGTCTTCAGTGCTCCTCAAGACAGGATACTTTGGGATGTTGGTCATCAGGTTAATCTTCCCATTTCTTCTGTTGCTGTAATTAGCTAAAGATACATGTCTACATATATACATATATATATATATATATCCAGTAACAGGGAGGCAATATTGTGAGAACAGTTTTTTCTAATGGGTATAGTTCATTGCTTTTCAGTCTTACCCACATAAGATCTTGACGGGAAGAAGAGATAAGATGCATACAATGAGGCAGACCGATGGGTTGGCAGGATTTACCAAACGGGCAGAAAGTGAATACGATTGCTTTGGCACTGGTCACAGCTCTACCAGTATCTCTGCCGGCTTGGGTAATATGAGGGTGTTCATTTTTCATATTTGTGGTGAAACATATGCCTAATCAACTTATTACAAATTTAAAGTTAACCAAAAATAACTTGGATTCGCGCTGGTTGAGTGTTGCAAACATGTAGGTAGATCCAATATCTCTAGGAGCTCAAACGGTTTATTTAGATATTATTTATTCATTAAAAGGAATCTTTCTTTTTACTTTTTTGATTCTGTATGATATGGGATAATAGAATTTGAATCTAGCCCAGCTTTTTAGGATTTTTATATGATAGCAATGACTTCTCTTATATTATTGATCATAAATGACAATCATAAGATTCTTGATTCTGCTATCAAAAAGTGTATTAATCAATATGGTAACGGTTTGTTATGATAAAAAGTAGCTCTCTGCTCGAACTGATTAGTGGGATGTAATTCTTTTATGTGGTGAACAGGGATGGCTGTAGGGAGGGATCTAAAAGGAAGAAAGAATAATGTAATTACTGTGATAGGTGATGGTGCCATGACAGCAGGCCAAGCTTATGAGGCCATGAATAATGCTGGGTACCTAGATTCGGACATGATTGTTATTCTTAATGACAACAAGCAAGTATCTTTACCCACTGCGACTCTGGATGGCCCTATACCCCCTGTAGGAGCTTTAAGCAGTGCTCTTAGTAGGTTACAGTCAAACAGGCCACTGAGAGAACTGAGGGAGGTAGCCAAGGTAAGTAAGAAAAACATATAGTAGCATAAATAGACAGTTAAATATTTCATGCAATATGACTAAAATGAAAGTGGTTCGGTCATTATTAGGGTGTCACAAAACAACTTGGTGGATCAATGCATGAACTGGCTGCAAAGGTTGATGAGTATGCTCGTGGGATGATCAGCGGTTCTGGGTCAACATTGTTTGAAGAGCTTGGTCTCTATTATATTGGTCCTGTTGATGGTCACAATATGGATGATCTTGTTTCCATTCTCCAAGAGGTTAAGAGCACCAAAACAACTGGTCCAGTCCTAATCCATGTTGTCACTGAGAAAGGCCGAGGATATCCATATGCAGAGAGGGCAGCTGACAAATATCACGGTAAATAGATTATAGATTCAACCTGTTAACAAAATTATTTGCATGGTAGACTTTTTGGGATTTGAAATTTGTATCTATGACATTCTTGAGATACTTTTTATTTGATGTCTCATGAAGCTCCACATACGGTGAATCATATTTTCATTGAGTCTGAATTTGTAAAACGTGCAGAAGAGAACTAAATGATCTTTGGGTTTATTGTTGTTGCAGGAGTGGCAAAGTTTGACCCAGCAACTGGGAAGCAGTTCAAAGGCAGTGCTAAAACTCAGGCTTATACAACATATTTTGCTGAGGCTTTGATTGCAGAAGCAGAGGCAGACAAGGATATTGTTGCCATCCATGCTGCAATGGGAGGTGGAACGGGATTGAATATGTTCCTTCGACGTTTCCCTACAAGATGTTTTGATGTTGGTATAGCAGAACAGCATGCAGTTACCTTCGCTGCAGGTCTGGCCTGTGAAGGCCTTAAACCTTTTTGTGCAATCTACTCATCTTTCATGCAGAGGGCTTATGACCAGGCAAGCTAGAGCTCTAGTACTTTAAATTTATGCTGTGGTTCTCTTCTTTTATTATCAAATACCTCTCCCAGTATTTACCTTGTTTTCTTGGATCAACGATCCTACTAACTACTATGTTTAGTTAAAGAAATTTTACATAAGGTAAACTAAAACTAGGTCTGTTATTCTTTAGAAACAACAAATTAGTCTTTCAATTAAACTGTGAAATACTTTTCTTAATTGTTTATTTACTCAATTCGTTATTGTGCACGCTTAATACTTTTTATGACACTCGCGGTGACTTCTTCTCAAACATCATTTGTTTGGAACAAACATTAAAATGGGGGGGGGGAGATCATGTTTTGGTTGCTGCTGCATGTTGGATGCTAATACAAGTTCTTCTCTGCATGGCTGCTGCAGGTAGTACATGACGTGGATTTGCAAAAATTGCCTGTAAGATTTGCAATGGACAGAGCTGGGTTAGTTGGGGCAGATGGTCCAACCCATTGTGGTGCATTTGATGTCACATTTATGGCATGTCTCCCAAACATGGTGGTTATGGCTCCTTCGGATGAGGCAGAGCTTTTTCACATGGTTGCTACTGCTGCTGCCATTGATGACCGCCCCAGCTGTTTCCGGTATCCAAGAGGAAATGGAGTTGGTGTTGAGCTACCACCGGGAAACAAAGGCACTCCCCTTGAGGTTTGATTTCACAACCCACATTTTAAAATAATGGAAGGATAACAATATATGAAAAAACTTTGGATACCTTTTGTATAGATTGGAAGAGGCAGACTGCTGATTCAAGGGGAGAGAGTGGCACTCTTGGGTTATGGGACAGCAGTTCAGAGCTGTCTAGCTGCTGCCTCATTACTCAAACAAAGTGGCTTACAGATAACAGTAGCAGATGCTCGATTCTGCAAGCCGCTGGATCATGCCCTTATCTGCAGCCTAGCAAAATCACATGAGTTTTTAATTACAGTGGAAGAGGGGTCAATTGGAGGCTTTGGGTCCCATGTTGCTCAATTCCTAGCGCTTAATGGTCTTCTTGATGGCACGGTGAAGGTATAAATCTAAATCTTGTTTTAACTCTTGAGGTTCCAGTTCAACTTAACTCCAAACATATGGATATGTTTAGCATGGAATAATTGATTTTGATCCACTAAATTGAAGCCTGAATTAATAGGAAAAGTCCAATCAATCACTATTTGTATTCTAATATCCTCTTTTGTGTACAAATTAAGCAGGTTGAAAGTACATCGGCATTATTTCTTATGCAAATTTAAATACTGAATGTGCTTATTTGACTTTGAAAGTTCTGGACATTCAACTGAATTTCTGTTGACATCTATTTAACCTTAATATGTTTCAGAACCATTTATTCTCCCAACTGTGAAGATTTAGTTGCAGGGAGACTTACTTTTGACTGAAATTTCCTGTGCAGTGGAGACCACTTGTTCTTCCTGATCGATACATTGATCATGGATCCCCTGCTGATCAGTTGACCGAAGCAGGCTTAACCCCGTCTCACATTGCCGCGACAGTGTTCAATGTAGTTGGACAAACGAGGGAGGCTTTGGAGATCATGTCATAGAGGAATCCTGAAGAAAAAAACTCTGTAGTTTTGTACATAGAGAAATATCAGAAGAATAAATCCTTCATTCCTATCTTTCTTGTAGAAAACAAAATGCTGTAGTGCCAGTGCACCAAACTTTAGTCTCATGTTGATTATAAATAATGAGATTTCAAATATATTTTCATGGTGTATTATGATTCCCTGGCTCACAGATTGAGATAGTTATAGAATCGTTTTTCCAGTTTTGTGTGGGATGATTTTGAAGTAAAATGATATAAAATTACTGTTTTTTGTATTTTTTAATAAAAAAAAAGTAAGTTATAATCGAATGATTTATATTTTTTTATTTCGAAATGAATTCGAGTTAAACTATACGATCTTGATTTATTTTTATCCGAAATTTATAATTTAAAATAAGTTTGAGTTAAATTGTATTTTCATTCACAGTTTGTGCCTCACATGGCTATCATACCTCTTGATACATCACACACTCGGCACACGACAAAATATCTATATGAACTTTTTGGGTTACTGTTAATTGCTACTGCAACATCAATTATATATATATATATACGTATATATAATAATGAAGAAAGGGACAGCAATTCATGGGAGAGCCGTGTTTGTTGGCAACACAAAATCAGTGCCTAATGCTTTTTATATCTAAAAAGTTAGGTCACTCAGTTTCTTTAGATTCTTCTTCTGTTAACTCTCTCATTGACACGTCTGCCTCGGCCACTGTCCACAACATATATATATATATATATGGGGTGGCCATTCCTCATTAAGTCACCTTGCTACCGCATTCCCCATTATTATTTATAATATACATATATCTGTGTGTGTGTGTGTATGTATATATATATATATATATATAGAGAGAGAGAGAGAGAGAGAGAGAGAGAGAGAGAAAGTAGTCCATTATAATTGAGAAGTTCTACACTTGTCATTGGGCTTTGTTATTGAAAAGTTGATTGGTTCAATGCATTCCAAGAGGGTGGTAGGGCAAATCACATACATATATACACTCATATCTATATATATATATGTGTATGTATACATATATATATATGTGTGTGTGTGTGTGAAAACCAATAATAGAATTGGTATGAATGTTGAGAACTTAAAAAAGTGAAATTATGTGCATGCTAAAGAGTGATTTGTGGAAAAGATTGTTCTTGATGTTTCCAAAGGGTAAGTTATCATTATAAAAATAATATGTTTTCGATCAATCAATCCTAAAGTTTATATATACAAATTATCGTTACAAAAATAATATGTTTAAATCATTTTATTTGCATGCAAATAACAAAATTTTTATATCCACAAATTATTTAATAAAAATATTAAATTATTAATTAAAATGTTACATAAATTTAAATTTTATATTTATTATATTCTAACATAAACAATATCAAAATTAAATATTACATATCATCCGAATCTAAATTTTCGATAAATTATCTGAACTCGTCCATGGCAGCCTCTATATCAGAATTCAGATGCTCCTCAACTTCTTATAGGGAGAACTAGGTCTCATGCGCCTCCTTTTCCTTCTTGATTTCTAGCATCGCCCATGGCCTATAATGCTTCGATCTCGAAGAGCTTCATTATGTCTTCAATGGCGATGGGTCACATAAATTTTTCTCCGCCATGAAACTGCATTTTATTTTTTATTTTTAATTTTTTATTAATATTAAAATTAGACAATATGTTAATATAAAAATTTATTCAACTAAAAATAATCAGGTGACATTTTTATTAAAATTAGTGTCATGTTCGTATTTTATTTAAAAATTTATTAAATGGCTTACTATTAAAATTATAAATTAATTAAAATAAACAATAATTTTATGTATAAATTGATATTTAATTAAATTATGTATTTTTTTATGTAAATATTGTGTTATAATTGATATTTATATATTATTTGAAAAATAAAATGTACAAATTTTTATTAAGAAATGTTGTAGTAATTGTTTATACCAAAGAATTTGGAAGAGATGAAAGATAAATGCATACCCACAATTCAAAATTTAACAAAAACATATAGTACTAAATATATATATATGTATGTATGTATATTCCTACATAATAGAGCATACTGCATTTGGATTCTCATCACTAAACATCATCAATGCCTGATCACTTTGTTTCCAACAACTAAACAACAATGGATCATTTCTAATTACTTTGCAGTCTCCTCCTTCGAATATCAGCACTGTCTCATTTTCTCCACCATCTTTTTTCTTATCTTTCCTGTTATTATTATTATTATTGTTAATCACTATTTCCACTCTCTTCCCTGTCTTCTTCCTCAGTTTCTTCAACACTTTCTCTGCATCAATTCTCCCCTTCACTGTAACTCTCTGCTTGTTCATGTCCGTTGTAAACGTCTCAACCCCTACAATATATTTATATGTATATATATAAACAGTTAATTAATAAATTCTCCTAATTATGTAATTACAGAGAGAAAGAAGTTAAATATATAAAACCTTTTATCTTGGAAATAACTCTCGCAACGGTTCTTTCACACGCGTTGCAGTACATTGAGACTTTGAATTCAACGTTTACAATCTGTGCAAATATACGGGAAAAAAAATAATATGAGGGATTGTGATATTATATATACATATATACGTATCTATATACATGCATGTCATGGACAAATATGCGTTGTAAGATAATCATAAATCTGCAACTACGAAAAGTTGGCGACAGCAAAAAATTTGCACCAAGAAATCTGCAATCGAGAAGTCATCCTGTTGTGACCATTAATATTTGAATTATTTCAGAACCCTACTGAGATTTGCAGAATTCAATATCGATATATAGCGGTTGATATATATATATATATGTATGAATTAATTGTTCTAGAAGAATAACAGATGGAAGAAGTTGTGCAGAAAAAAAAAAAAAAAAAAAAACAGATGTAGGAGGAGGAGTGATTCTATATATGTGGGTATAATTTTTTATTATAATTAATTAGTGATTAATAACCCATGAATCCATATAAAAAATGGAAATATTTATAAATAATATAATTTAAAAATTAATTTAGACAAAATAAAATCTTACTTTGACGTCGTCTTTTTTTTGATCGTTTGCCATAGATGGCGTGTTCAAGAGACGAAGAGGCAGGAGAAAAACGCAGTGACGGGAGGGAGGGAAAATTGGGGAAAGTCAAAATGGAAAGGGCAAGGGGCAATTCAGTAATTGCGAAGCGTGTCAGGACAAATATTGCGTAAACTAACAACGGTACATGATTCTGTTTGGATCGCGGGAAAACTTTGTCTTAACCGCGAACCGGAATTTCCGTCGCCGAGATAAGTACTGCTTCGTTTTCTGAATTTTCAACATTATTTTTCTTTTCCCTGTCATGAATTTTGAACACTAACCTCAATTAAATTTAAATTATCCTCCTCCACTAAAATTTTTATACATGATAACCTTAAAAAAATATTATTTTATATTTTTAATAATTTAAAATATTTTTAAAACCAAAAAATTATTTTACAGAAGAAGAGGTATGTAGTTATACGATTCAAACTTTCATTAATAACTTTTTTAAAAATTCATTTCACAAATTTTTTTGACCAACTTAAATTTTTATTAATTTATTAGTAAAAATGTAATGTGGTATCATTATATATCTTATTAGACCAAAATAATTTCTTTAGAAACAATATATGAATATATAGACATGAATTTTCATATTATAGAACAATGTTATAAATTCAATTCAATTCAATTTAAAATATAAATATAGATTTTTTTAAATATATATGTATGTATAATATATAATAAATTTATATATTTATTAATTAAATAATATATATATATATATATAAAACGATGACAATATAATAAAAATAACTCTTTTTTTAAAAAAAAAGATGCACACAAAAAATTAATCTATAATATATAACTAATTAATTAACAAAGCGACAATTCTTCCTAATCTCACCATCAGAATCATCTCCTTTAATTTGACCCATTTTCTGCATTGAAGCTCCAAACTGGGAAAAGAAAAGTAGAGGATTTTGGAAAAGCTTAACGATGAAAGCCGAACGAGGATTAGTGAGGAGAGCTACATCTGATATAAACAATCATTTGTTCTGCTTAACCGCCTTGAAGTAATCGGTATCAAACAATAGCGAACTTCCGGGATCCATTTCCACCAACACCGTCCGATCAGAACATTTTCTTATCAAGAAATTTGCGTAGTCTGAATTCAATGAAGGATCAATATCATCTTTTCCACTGAAATTGAATAGTCTCCTCGCAAAGCACAACGTGCACCTCCAATTGTATGCGCTCCTATACAAATTAAATTTATATCTCATCACGATTTCTTCATATGAATTTATAGGTTTGAATTAGATTATACATTACCTGAATTCTTATTGAAAAGTTATATTATGATTATGTATTATCTTATTTATATATTTTTATTTAAAAACAATATATTTTTTTAAAGAGTAATCGAAATTAGGTCTAAATTAACATTAAAAAATCATAATATAATAAAATAAAGAATACCTGATAAAGCAACAAGGTCTGTGACATCAAGGCCATTAGCTGCAAATTGCTGTTGGAGAGTGGTGAAGTTTGCTCCTGCAGATGGTAAATCTCTTACAGCCTCTGAGGCAAGTGAAACTCTTCCATCTTGCCTCCCAGTCACAACATTCCATAGCGATCTTTTAAACTGCATATATACATACACACACATATATAAGTTCACATATTCATGCATGTTAGAGACCAGTGCCACTGCCATAAGCATCAAAAGTTAATAATTGGCCGTATCTTACTTGAAATGAAACAGCATCACGAGCTGCCAAGGCAACGATATCAGCACACGACACGGTTTTAGGACATTCCTTTTCTAGTTTAGCTTTTATGTCATCAATGACCTCGTAACCGGATAACGAGAGATTTGGTCTTGCATCTTTCTCAGCTGTGTTACCGCTAGTTGAATCCAATAATATGGATGCATCACATCCCTGCAAGAACGCGCATGCTGTGAAACAATTGATTTTTTTGGCTAATTAACGCACATAAGACAGTCAGTAATCATGATTAGAAAGCTAAAAAACTTTTGATGTTAAAACAAGCGAAACATAGCCTAACAAAATAATATTGTATCTTTTGTGTGTGTGTGTACTGTTCTAGCAGTATGAATACTTTTGAAATCAGTTTCTACATGCCAAAACTATGTTCTTCTCTTGGTAATTTTAGTTAAGAATGTACTCCCATGGACCCATCAGATGGTGCAGCTAGGATCAATACTTCCATACATTAATATAAATTGATCAAATATGTAGAACATTCTTTACCAACTGGATTAACACTTGTGGATCAACAAAATATACGTATATATATATTCTTACATATATAATTTGAAGAGATTAGAAGGATTTAAAAGAGAACATACCCTAACAAAACAGTCATGGTATTGCAGCCTCCGTAGCTTAGCTGCCATGCTTGGATTATTCTCAACTTTACTCCATGTAATATCCCTTCACAACCTCCTCAACCTGAGGACAAGTCTTGTGATAGAACATCATCCTGAGCTCGCCCTTGCCATGACCAATTCGGCCGCTTATGAATTCGGATTTACGCCCATTTCAGGAATATAAAGCACTAGAACAGAGACAAATGACACAATTACAAAGCTTGACCTCATTGTGATCTCTCTCTTTAATTTCCACCCAAAGCAGAATATATATATATATATATATATATATATATATATATACACACACACAATGCAGAAAATCTGTCTTGTGTACTTTCTTGAGTGAGGAACAAACCACCCAAGAAGCACTTTATATAGCCATGTCTTACCTACACTGTGTCCTGAATCTTGGAGCTTAATTGGTAGTATAATATATATTAGAAAATAATTAAACACCATGACAGAGGAAATTTCTCTAAGCTACATATCTCTTATCTAATGATAGAAGAATGATCATGTTTGTCAACTGTATACTAGGTTCACTGCAAATTAATTATTGATATATATTAGTTGAAATATGCATGAACTTAGCTATTCAAATATAAAGGAGAAACAAAAGTTCATCCATCTTACTTGAATTTCAATTGGTTGACTTTGTACTTCATTATTAATATTTAGCAACTAGCTAGATGCTTGATTATTTAAAGTGATACATTAAACGTGCACCCCCATAATGTATTACACAAAAGTTCAGAAAAGAATTTTCTTCAAGAAGAAAATTAAGCAAGAGTTTCTGTCTTACATATATAGATAGGAATACTAGCTGCCAGCACTTACATGCTTACTTTTACATAAATATATATGTTATGTAATCCTTCAAAGACCAGCCTTTTCCCTCAAATACAGTATCAGCTTCCGAAATACAATATTAGAATATATAATGTTCAATAGAACAAACAGTTTTTTAGGCTTACGTTATATAATACGTATTTTTATACATAAATATATAATTATTTACCATCATTTATTATAAATTTACAGTGATACACTTCACTTAAAAAATAAAAGAATATATAATAAGAAATATTATAATCAATATTCATCATACATATATATATATATATACACAGCTGAGTTGACTCTATTTTCTAAAGTTATGGTCAACATTCCAGGTGCTTTGTACCTGTTTAACATATATTTATTAATATAAATATTTTCTGAAGTTACTACACATGTTAGTCGGGAATTGTAAACTGAGCTTGCATTATACGTTAGTAAAAGAGATAATATACAATTATATCATAAATATATCAAGGATGACACAACTTAATCTCTCACAAAATCAAATGAAAATGAAAAAAATAAGTAAAAGAATGCAAATTTATAAAGGTGTAGTCAACCCTAAGCACTCTCTTCAAGCAATCTGCCTTAACAGTTTCAATTTTTCTCCAAATAATTTTTATACAACACTAATTGGCTTGGTTTCTAACTCACCATTACAAGTGTTTTCGCACCTAATTACACCCCCCTCCCGCCCCAACCCTAAATTAAGCTTGGGGAATTAAATAGTATTAGTTCTGAAATTAGGAAAGCTCATGCATGCGGCCCAAAACCATCAATTAGCATATTCTAAAAAATTTGAACCTTTAAATATTGTCAATGTGGTTTTAATTTTAAGGATATCTTAAAAAGTATTTTTTGTATATTCTGAAAAGTTTCTTAAGATGAAAACTCTAATAATTTCTCTATTTAAGAGTATATGATCTATAGAGAATGATGATACATTTATTGTCGATCTATAGAAAATATTTATTGTCGATCTTATCGTAAATATAAATATTCTACTTAATTACATTAAATTTCATATTTTTTCTATTTATTATATTTTGTTGTGAACGTACGCAGTTTAAGGATTAATTTCCCTAACAAATATTTTATATCCTTAATTGTTTTTTCTTGTTCTAGTGATTATAGTTACATGGTAGAGATCCTTCATATCCCACATTGGTAATGATATTTAAATAATACATTTCATTTGATAACAACAAGATACATAATTTTACTTTCGTTTCGTCTAAAGAAAATTAAACAGCAAGCATATATAATTTTATGAAATCATACAAGCACATTAACATATGTTCACACCCCCTTTTTTTTTTTTTTTTAATTATACTTGTTCTCGTGAATTTTTAATCTTTTTGAAAAAAATAAAAATCAAGAACAGATTTTTTTTTTTTTTTTGGAGAAAAAGAAGATAGAAATCAGAGATGATTGATAGAAAAATTAACAAGGAGAAATTAAGGGTATCCTACTGCAATGCAAATCTCCCAAAAGAGCCTGTCCTCCATCTTGTCCACCACCTCCCTGCTAAGTATATTTTTATTATTACTATTCACACCAAACCTTGATTCATCTCCTTCATCATCTTCATCTTCTGTATCATCTCCTCTCTTTATACTCCACTTCTGATTATCACACATTTCGTTTTCGTCTTTGTGTTTGTCTTCGTATTCTTCTCTACTAAATATCATTGTGTCTTCGCTTCCTTCATAAGCGCTACAAGACTCGGCGTCATCAATCTCGTCTGCTGCAATTTTTTCGCAACTCGGACATTGTTTGAACATCAACCCATGATCTGCATCTGAGTCGGCGCTATCCTCTACGAGGAGTAAGTGAGACACATCTATGGCGCCATTGTTAATGTAATTCATTTATGCTACATCTAAGAGCAAGAGAGGTCAAACTGCGTATATATAAATATATATAGGATGTACTATTTGCTGTACTATTTGGGTTTTAGGTGAACTAATAACGATCTCTTTCTTTTTGGTGGATTGTTTATTATATATACTTATAGGAGACTTGTTAATCAATTCATGGATGACTAAATCCATTTTGCTTTTTTGGTAGGAAAAAAAAAAAAATGAAGAAGAAATAAAAGGAATAACTGCTATCATACTTAACATTTTCATTAATACACCTAATTTTTCAGATAGAAATTCATTTTTTTAATTAATTGGATGATTGATATTTTTATTAAATTAGAAATTCTGAGTATTTCCATACAATTTTTTAAATTATTCTGTAAATTACCACAATTTTTTTTTTTTATTTAGTGAAAAATTAATAAAGGAAAAGAGGGTAGGCTATATTAATTTATTGCTTAAAATTGGATTTTATTGGTGGGTTTGATGTCACCCATCAATCACCCTTGTTTGAAGTCGCAGGATCTGTCATTTGGACCATCAATTTCTAGTCTTGATCTCCTGTTTTACATAGAGAGATTGATTAAAGCAACTACCTAGTTTCTAATAGCAAGTCACTATCTTTACAAAATTATTATCCATAAATTAATTAATACACTAATATTTTTCGCTAATTATTAAATTTTCTCTTTGGGGTAGTTCATCTTCTCCATGATCGACAAGAAGAGTTGAAACTGTATACATACATATATAGATATAAGTCTAGAGAGAGAGAGAGATTAGTGACCAAAATTGTAGTGTGACACAATGTGATTCCTCTCCCGTGAATGGGAAAACGTTATATTTATTCATCTATTAAGTACACAAAAATAAATAATTATTTCCAATAGTAAATATGGGGATGATCTTCAAGCCCTTAAGTAGTCACAACATAAATCCAAAAAGAGTAATTAGAATTAGATTAAGGTTTGAAGATGGAAGAAATCTTAAGAGAGGATTTTCTTATTTACAATTTCTTTAAATATTTGTAGTATTTAAACATAAAATTTAAATATTCAGAATATAAAAATAAAATTAACATGATAATATATATAATAATTATTTGTTTTAAAATTTTAGAATATAAAATAAAATTTTAATTTTTAATTAGTTAAAGGTTATTTATTTTTAAAATATAATCCAATTGACTGTGAAATATAGGATATTGAATTCCACATGTATTGGGAGGGTAATTATTAAGGTGCGATAAACTATGATGTAATAATAAGGTTGGCCACTTACCTCGGCTTCTACCAGGTTCTGCCGACGCGCTGTAACATCACATCCCATGGTGCCGGTTGGTGTCATTACCACTCAAACCTTAAACTACCTTTGAGCCACGAAAAGTGTTGACTGATTTACGTGGCCATCCGCCCTTCATTGTCTTAAGATCAACATCAACATCTACTTATGTCGTCATATACACGTTATATATGACGTGATAAATTGTAAATAAAACTCATATAAATATATATATATATATATAAATATAAATATATAGCTTTATACAAGCTTTCACATTCTTTCGAAATCTTTGCAAATGGATAATTGGAGTGATTTACGGTTTTCACCTCATGGGATTTTTATCCTTTCACAATTTTAATTTTTTGATTTTTTATTACACTTCAATCCAATAGTGTAATCTATTATATATATATATATATTTATGACAATAAATATGAGATGATTTTTTTTTTATTTAAAATAAAAATAAAAATAATATGTTAAAATTAATTATAATTCCATATTTTATTATAAAATAAAATTTTAAATATTATTATCAACTTATATTTTAAAAAATAAATATTAACTTAATAATATGTAATAATTGTTTATTTAAAATTTTTAAATATAAAAATATAATTTAGTAATCACTATATAAACTTTCAATAATTTATTTCTTTAATTATACTTTATTTATAAAATATGATAAGAAAACAATAATGATAATTATAAATATATAATTTAATACTTTTAAACTGATAATTTTAATATGTTACTCGTAATTTGTATATGTATCATATTTAAGTCAACAGATGACATAATACATTTTTAAATTTAATTTATTTAATCTTAAAATTTTATATTTTTGTATTTAAAATATAAAGTGTCAAAAAAATTTATAAACTGAATGATATAGAATAAACCACATAACTTAAAATTATAATAAGAAAGAAAAAATAAATGCACCCAAAGACAGTCTTGCCTACCAGAATGCATAGAAGTGCAAAGGTTGCCAGAATTAACTAAGCAACTGCAACTAAGAGTCTTACAAAATAATAAACTGATCTACTAATATAATGATTTTAGTTCAAGCGATGACAAGTCTATTTGATAATTTTATGTTATTTTGATCAATAAGTGAATATCAAGTAAGTTTCATTTTCAAAAAAATTAATATTTTAGAAGCACCCAAATAGTATTCAAACTCGAACAATCAAATTTCACGAAGAATCTCATATTATAAGAGTCACAAACTCTTCTTCTAACTTTCGAACTCTATCAATATCGTATGTAACCTTATTAATGCTAAGAGTTTTACATCACAGGATTTCGTTAACACCCCTTAAGCCTGTATCTCAGGCAACTTCGCAGCGATACAAGAACAAGTCAAACGCAATAATATAAAGGATAGAAACAAATTGTAGAGATCAGAAATAACCTCTCTCACCAGAGAATTCTTAATTTGCCAACACGTATGGCCCATGGATGTGAAGAACTACTTTTAGCAACTGTTGTGAAGCACACTAAGATTTCTCCCTGCAAAAGCAATTTAAAGAGCTGTTCAGTATTTCTGCAAAAGAGAACTTTGTCCAGAAACATTAAACCAAAGTAGCACAAAATTCTATAGTGCCTTTTGAGGTACCAAGCCTTTCAGGTTCAGAACCATAATATCAAATAAATAAAATTCTTCTTCACAAAAAAGTAATAATAATAATAAGTTCTAGACTGTTAGACTAATAAAAATCAAGATCTTATTTACAAGGTCAACAATTTCAAGCGTAAGGGTGCTTTCAAAGGTGCATCCAAAAATCAATCAACCAGCTTGCTGGGTTTAAATGCCCAATGGTAAATTAAGGTGAATTTTCCAATAAATCTGGTGCATGACACTATCCTAAAGACTTCCTGCACATATAAAATAGAGGGATTCAACCAAGGTGTCCTCAGTGGCATCATACACCTTTGTTCACTCATCATTATAGTCAATTGAGGTCTCTTGAAAAAAAGAACTTCTAACTGTGACTGTAAGCAGGGATACAGTCAGCAGCATATATAAATTGAAGGAAAGAAATACTATGAAACTTACACAATGGCCAAAAGCCTACATAAGTTCTCTTACTATTAAAATTATTTCAACCGGTCCCTGTAGAAAATTAGCATCCAATTACGCCCAATAACTTTTAATTGTGTTCATATAGACCCTTGAATGGACAGAAAGACAGATCTCAATTTGTAAATTTTAATTGCCTTTTTTGGCAATTTGATCATTAATATTGTGTACACGTTTCGTATTTCTCTAGCAATCTCTAGAAGAACAAGAGGTCAAAAAGAGAAAAATCCAACCACAGGGCAGGAAGGGAACCTTGATGCTGTTGAGACAGATTCAATTGGAGATGACGCCCATGTGGTGAAAGAGACTCTGAGAGCTTGACGGAGCAAATGGGAGGGACGAAAAAAAAGAAGAGGAAGAAAAGAACTAGAAAAGACATTTGATTGTTGGTCACTATGAGAGCTCAAGCGCCATAAGAAGGTGATGTGAGCATGAGCATCAACTATAAAGAGAAGGCCGACTCCAATAGAAGAGGAGAACAAACTCAACAATTCAAAAACATAGTAGTACTTACATCTCAATTTAAGTGAAAAAAGGAATCAAGCAAAAAAAAAAAAATTTTTTAAAGAACCAAATCCCGACTGAAAAAGAAAGATTGTAACCAATCCAAAATTTTCATTTATTTTCTTCCTAATTTTTCTACAATCAATTGAGATATTCTCCATTAAAAAGTTTGCAAAAGAGAATATCCTATTTACTCTAATTATTCAAAATCTTCTTAACTTTTATTAATTATTCAATTAAAGCAAAATTTAATTTTTACAATTAATTTATAAGATTTATTTCCTTATATTTTCCATGACTATATTTTATAAATAGGTCTTCAATTTCTAGTTGTAATCATTTAAGTTTTAATCAATAAAATTAAAAAAATTATTTTTAACTAAGAGAGGTGTCTTCAACTTTCTTGTTGAGTAAAAACTAGATCAACTTATCAAAGTATTCTTATGGTGTTTTTCTATTCTTTTACTTTCCCAATGATCTCAATTCTTATCACTTTATTGATAGCATTTTAAGTAGGGAGAGTTTTTTTTTATAGAATTTAAGTATTTAATGACTTAATGAGCATTGTGTGAGTTCTGAATTATAACGTTAATCTTGAGTTCCACATTAGGAGGTGTTTGGATGATAGAGAAAAGACAGAGGGAAGACACAATCAAATGGGATTTGCGGGCTGTCTGTGTTATGTTAGGGTTAGTGATTAAATGACGAGGATTTGAGTCAATGGAGAAGAATTGCAACATCCAAGGTCCTAAAAATCACAAATCCAACAATGTATAGACCTAAATAACTAGTATTCAAAAGTTCAAGTTCAAATATTGGTAATTTGCAACTTAAAACCCTTACGTAAAGCTTAACAATCACATATTTTTTATGCGAATTTTGAATATTACAATTCTGCCACTAAAATTATAATACCCAGGTCTAAAATTTGAACCAAAATTAATTTTAAAAATTAAAATTAATATATAAAAATATAAATTTTAAATTGATAAATTTCTATTTAATATAAAATTAGGAAAAAAATAGGTGGAAGATGAAATTGAAAACAATTTTAGAAAAAATGGATAAAATTTAGATTTAGATGGTGTTTTTTTTTTAAATCGGAAAATATGGGTCAAAATGCAATTTAAGAGAAATGAGATACGTAAGACCGCCCAGTCAGCAGGCCCGACAAACCGGAGTGTGCTGCGTGGCAAGACACGCTGACTCGGTGCCATACAGGAGGTCACGCCAGCAATCCGCGTGCCCGCGATTGGACGGCTTGGATACGTTCCCACGCGCGTGGACGGTCCGGATCCGTTCCCTCCTCAGGTGCGATGGAACAGTCGCGATTAAATATGATAAACGATCCAGATTCGTTCCCTCTTTAAACGCGTTCGTATGATCCTGATCAAATCGCGATGAACGGTCCATATTCATATTCTCTTTAAATACGATCGGACAGTCGAGATCAAATGCGATGAATGGTCCATATTCATTTCCTCTTTAAATACGATCAGACGGTCGAGATCAAACGCAATGAACGACGCAAATTAAAGAGATACAGGTATAAATATCTCACTTCACACCGAACCTAATTTTAACCGCCAGCTCCCCGCCGAAAAAGAAGAACTAATCACCGAAAAAGAGAGCCGATCATCGCCCGCCGCCGCACCAAAACAACATCTGACCGTCAAAAAAGATAAAAATTCTCTCATTCGTTCGAAATTTGATTTTAAAGATCCCTTTTGGCCAATCGGAACAAAAGGACCAGTGGATGAGCCGAAAACCGCGGGTAAAGCCCGGTGGCGCCGTCGCGAGAAAAATAAAAAACCGCATCCGATGAGCCCCTTCTCGATTCCCGTTTCCTGCGATTTTTCCACAATTATATTTTCATTCTGTTTTCTACAAGTTGACCGAAGAAAAACACCTAACCGTAAAAGTGAGCCGACGGAGCCGCTGTTCCGTAAAATTCTGCCATCGGTAAGTTTTTGTTTTTGGATTTTTTTCGGCCAACCGAGATTCCTTAACATATTTTCTCGCAGGGATGAGTATAAAACTGGTCGAAATCGGCCAAAACTGGGTGACGGTGCCGTCGTCGGAGCATGGCGGTGCCGCCGTGTCGAAATTCCGAAATTGGCCGGAAAAAAATTTTTAACACTAATTTTGAATTTTTTGGGAGTATTTCTAGATACTTGAAGCATATTTTAATCTCTAAAGGAAAATTTAGGGAACCCGGAGATCGCCAGTAGGCGCAACTGAAAGTTTAGTGTTTTGGACACTAATTCGGATAAGAATCCTTCACCTTATTCTCTGTTATGGAATTAAAATTTAATTATAAATAATACAGTATTTTGTGTAATTTAGAAAATTTCAATAATTAATTATAGGTTGCTAATGGAGCCGGAACCGATTATTTATTACTGTTTGTCATGTTTTAATTGATTATTTGATCTTACAGTTTTAAATGAATAATAATACACTAGAATTGATAAAATGATTCAGTTATGTTTCTTTAATGCATGTATTTCTTATCTTACGTGATTTATAGTTAAATTGCGAAACTAAAAATTTAATGTAAACGGAAATTACTTGATTAAGTGAATGAATGAAAAGTAACCTTACTAAATATCTTGGAAGATGGTGGACGGACTGGGTACATAAACAACCTTACCGTGAATGTCGTCTCATACCGAACGGGGCATCGAGAATTGGTATTTTGGCACTCATATCGGATGAGGTATGGAGACGACCCATTTCACCTTCATAACGGACGGGGTATTGAGGGATGTTATTTTTGGCATTCATACCAGATTGGGTATGAGGACCGCCGATTAGTTGAAATTGTTGAATAACGGTTCATACATAGTGATTATGGATACCAGTAGCAGATAAAAAAGAAAAGTTGTTGTTCTTACTTACTTGAATATGAGATTATGATATTGTTAAACTATTGTTCCTATAGGTCGGTTTTGAAAATCTCACTACGATAAATATGTTATAAATGATTTTATTTATGATAAATGAATTTATTTAAATTAAGAGCTCCATTAATTGTTTTTATGATTTTTACCAACCTTCATTTCTATATCGATGAGTAGTGTGATATTCTTACTGAGGTAGTGTAGCTCACATTTTCATTAACCATTTTAGATTAAGAGAATCAAAATCCAAATCCCGATCAAAAAGAGAATTGTGAATAGTTCACCACCCCTACTCCCTTCAAAGACTAGTAAAGGTCGTCATAGGATAACTAATTGTTTACTTTTCATTTATTTTTTGATTTTTCACTTATTCTTTTAGAAAGGTTATTTTCGTACCCCTATTAGGTATTCTAAATTATTATGTAAGGAATGTAAACTCTAACTTTATCATTTTGCTTTCGCATTCAATTTATGATTTTATTTCTTTTTAAAATTCTGGGCCGTTACAGTTAGTATCAGATTCGTGTTTCTCGTATCCATTCCTTACACAAAAATCCTTATGAAACACCAAAAAATAATAAATAATCACTCAACCATTCCTTGTGAAATGCAGGTACATATAGATGAGGAAAAGAAGACCCCCACTAAACCGAATAGCCCGGGAGGGTTCGCTTCGAGAGGATATTGACCGATTATTTGAAATGCTGAAGAGACTCATCGCTGCCCAGTAGGCCCAGAAGAAAAAGAGAGAGCTACCTGATCCTCCCCCGCTGTCACAGTTTGAGCCACTCCTGCAACAGAAGGATCTTGAGCCACCCCGGCACGACCCTGCTCCTCTAAAGTACTATCTGACACCACCACAGTATGGTCCAGTGCCCTAACTGCATCACCCAGCACCACCACAGTATAGTCCGGTGCCTCAACCGCATCACCTGGCACCACCACAGTACAATCCGATGCCCCCACCGTATCATCCAGTACCACCACAAGGCCATCCGGTCCACCCCCAGCATAATCCAGTCCCTCTTCCACGGGACCCAGTTCCTCCCATGATAGATCCAGGCTACATTGAGAGGTATAAAAGACTAATCCATCTACCTTTGTAGGGGCATCCTCCTTTAAAGAGGTCGAGTACTGGTTAGCTGAAATAGAGAAGGCATTCATGACTCTTGGGGTGATTTTCGAACAGAGAGTCATACTTGCCACCTACATGCTGGTAGGAGAGGCAGACCGCTGGTGGCAACTCAAGCAAGCCTCCCTGCCCGTTTCAATCACTTGGAAACAATTCCTGATGGCCTTGAATGCAGAGTACCTCCCAGAGCATATCCGACATTTGAAGGAAATGGAGTTTGCACACTTAATCCAGGGTGATATGACTGTATCAGAATATGTCCGAAAATTCATTGAGTTGGGTTGGTATTCCCCTGAGAGCATGATTGATGAAGGCAGAAAGACAAAAAAGTTCGAGTGGGGCTTCCCTCCTAAGATTAGACAGCACTTGTATGTGTTCGACCTCAGTACTTACTTGGCCGTTCTGGCCAAGACACAGCTAGTGAAGAGAAACCTTCACATTTTTCCTCCAGCAGTAGAGAATCTCAGGCCCTCGGTTTCACACCACAAACCAGCACCCACTGCCCCTGTTCAGCAGAACAAGAGACCTAGGCAGTGACCTAAGATCCTTATCAGATTCCGACAACAGGACATGGTAGGATTTGTCAGCACTGCGACAAAAATCATGGGGACTGACCCTGCTATCGCCTTAACAATACTTGTCGTATATGTAGGAGTGTCCAACATTACACGAGAGAGTGTCCGAAGAATCAGAACCAGGCTAGACTTCCTACCTAGGGTAGGACTTACAACCTCACTCGGCAAGATATAGAAGTCAATCCAGACGTGATACATGGTACATACACTATCTGTAATCATCTTGCACATGTTTTGATTGATACTGGTGTCTCACATTCATTTGTTTCACATACCTTTACACCAAACTTGAATGTATTACCTAAAAGACTTGATTTTGTGTTATTTGTGTCTACTCATGGGAGTAGGACACTACTAGGGGAGGTTATATACAAAACTTGCATAATAAATATAGCAGATAGGAAATTGAGTGCGGATCTAATAGAGATTGATACGGGGGACTTTGATGCAATCATAGGAATGAACTAGGTAGCAGCGTATCACACAACCGTAAATTATTTTCATAAAAAACTTGTATTTAACCTTCCTAATGAAGAATCATTTACAAATTAATAAAATTCTTTAAATATTATTCCCTCATGCCAATCTTTCATATTATTAAGTGCTTTAACTCGGCTATTTTTTCTAATTAAGCAAACTTAAGAAAGAAATTTGTATTCAAGAGATTTCGGTAGTTTGACACTTCCCGGATGTGTTTCCGGATGAACTACCCGAACTGCCAGTGGACAGAGAAGTTGAATTCACCATAAATCTTCAGCCAGACACCCAGTCTATTTCGGTTGCCCCTTACCGCATGAGTCGTGTTGAGATGGAGGAGCTGAAAAAACAGATCAATGAATTGCAAAATAGTGAATTTATCAGACATAGTGTGTCCCTTGGGGATGCTGGAGTCATATTTGCAAGAAAGAGGGATGAGACGTTAAGGTTATGTATTGACTATAGACGACTGAACAGGGTCATGATCAAGAACAAATACCCATTCCCCAGGATTGATGACATTTTTGATTAGTTGCAGGGTGCATAGGTCTTTTCCAAAATAGACTTGCGTTCAAATTACCATGAGGTAAAGATCAAGGCAGAAGACATTTCCAAAACAGCTTTTCGAACTAGGTACGGACACTATAAGTTCTTAATCATACCATTTGAACTAATCAACGCACCAGCCATCTTCATGGATTTGATAAACAGGGTTTTCAGACAATTCCTGAATCAGTTCATCATTGTATTTATCGATGATATTCTGATCTATTCAAAAAGTAAAGAGGAACACGTTCACCATCTGACTCAGGTTTTCCAAGTTCTCAGAGAAAAGAAGTTGTATGCAAAGTTGAATAAGTGTGGGTTCTGACTCGAGCAGACTACCTTCCTAGGGCACATCATATCAAAGGACGAAGTGTCAGTGAACCCCTAAAAAGTTGAGGCAGTGCTCAGCTGGGAAAAATTAACCTCAGTCAAGAATATTCGTAACTTTCTGGGGATGACAAGTTATTACCGTAAGTTTGTGGAATGATTTTCTATCCTACCTGCTCCTTTGACTCGGCTCACAAAGAAGAACGTTAAGTTTGAGTTGAACGAAAACTGTGAAATGAATTTTTCAGAACTAAAGAAACAGTTGACTACTGCACCTGTGTTGACTTTGTCGAGCACGACAGGGGGATATACAATTTATAGTGATGCCTCTTATCTGGGGTTGAGTTGTGTGCTGATGCAGCATAGGAAAGTCATATCCTATAGGTACAGACAGTTGAAGAGTTATGAGAAAAACTACTCCACCCATGACTTAGAATTTGCCGCAATTATCCACGCATTGAAGACTTGACGTCATTACTTGTATGGGTAGACTTTTCAGATTTATAATGACCATAAGAGCTTGAAACACATATTCACTCAAAAAGATGTCAACATGCGTAAGAGAAAATGGATAGAACTCATCAAGAACTACGATTGCAACATATTGTATCACCTAGATAAGGGCAACGTGGTAGCCGACGCATTCAGCAGGAAAAATGTAGATATATTAGCTCACCTAATGGTTTCAGAATGTAGAGCAATAAGCGCCGCACAACAGGTACGACTTTAGAACCTGAAGAGATTTATATGTTTGATCTATCTAACTGTTCAACCTGAGTTGATCTAGAGAATAAAGGAAGCCCAATCCGCCGATTCCACCCTACCAGCCCTCAAGAAAGACGCAGAACAGGGAGTAAATTCAAAATTTCGAGTCTCTGCCGATGGGTTACTTAAATTTCAGGACATGATGTGTATTCCATGTGATAGTGAGCTGAAAATGGACATCATGATCGAAATCTATAGCTCAAAGTTTGTCATGCATCATGAAAGCACTAAAATGTATCAAAATATGCGACCCTAATTTTGGTGGAACGGGATGAAAAGAGATGTGATCGACTTTGTTCCCAAATGTTTGGTATGTCAGCAAGTCAAGACAGAACATCAATGCCCAAGTGGGCTACTCCAACCATTACCAATTCCGAAGTGAAAGTAAGAACACATCACAATAAATTTCGTGACAGGATTGCCTAGGACACGCTCGGGACATGATGCCATTTGGGTAATTGTTGACCGCCTCACCAAATCTTCCCACTTCTTAGCCATCAAGATGACCGACCCTTTGAACAAGTTAGCAATAATGTATATCCGAGAAATAGTCAGGTTACATGAAGTGTTAGTGACAATAGTATCCGACAAGGACTCTAGGTTCACTTCTCGGTTCTGGTATAGTTTTAGCAAGTCATGTGAACGAAACTGTTCCTTAGTACCGCATTCCACCCTAAGACCGATGGACAATTCACACACTGAAGAATATGCTCTGAGCTTGGATTCTTGACTTCGGAGGCCATTGGGATGATCATTTACCCCTAATAAAGTTTGTCTACAATAACAGCTACCAAACAAGTATCGGCATGGCTCCGTACGATGCGTTATATGGCCGCCCATGCAGATTGACGATTTGTTGGGAAGAAATAGGTGATAGAAAATTGTTCAGCCCAGATCTTATGGAGGAGACTACAGCCAAAATAGTTAAGATTAGGAAAAACATTTAAACGGCTCAGAGCAGACAGAAAAGTTATGCAGATACTCAAAAAGGGATTTAGAATTTGAAAAAGGTGATCGAGTGTTTTTTAAGGTCATTTCTTTCAAGGGAATCAGTAAGTTTAGCAAGAGAGAGAAACTAAATCCCCGGTTTATTGGGCCATTTGAAATCTTAAACAGAATTGGCACTGCTGTCTACAGACTGACACTACCTCCAAAACTACCTAGGGTCCATAATGTGTTTCATGTGTCCATACCACGCAAATACAACTCGGACCTCTTTCACGTCTTGGCCCACGAGTTTCTTTCACTTCAGGAGGATCTTTTCTACGAGAAGGTATTGGTAGGTATTATGTACCGAAAAAGCAGAGTACTCTGCAATCGAAAAATTTTCTTCGTTAAGGTCCTATGATAGAATCACACACACAGACAAACTACATGAGAGCTAGAATCAGACTTTAGAGACAAGTATCCCAAACTGTTTGATTGAGTGAGAGAGAGACAAATTTAAGAGACCAAATTTCTTTTAAGGGTTGTAATATCTGGTCCCGAAATTTGGTCGGAGATTAATTTTAAAATTAAAATTAATATATAAAAATATAAATTTTAAATTGGTAAATTTCTATTTAATGTAAAATTAGGAAAAAAAATAGGTGTAGGATGAAATTGAAAACAATTTTGGGAAAAAAAAGGTGAAATTTTGAATTTGGGAGGTGTTTTTTTTTAAAAAAAATAGAAACTAGGGGTCAAAACGCAATTTAAGAAAAATATACCACGTAGGACTGACCAGTCAGCAGGCCCACGAACCGGAGCGCACCGTTTGGCAATGCACGTTGACTCAGCGCTACGCGGGAGGCCACGCTGGCAATCTGCATGCCCGTGATCAGACAGCGCGGATGCGTTCCCGCTCGCGTGGGTGGTCCGGATCCGCTCCCTCCTCAAGCGCGATCGGACAGTCGCAATTAAACGCAATGAACAGCTCAGATTCGTTCCCTCTTTAAATGCGATTGTATGATTCATATCAAATCGCGATGAACGGTCTAGATTCATTTTCTCTTTAAACGCGATCAGACGGTCGAGATCAAATACGATGAACAGTTGAGATTAAAGAGAGACAGGTATAAATATCTCACTTCACACCGAATCCTAATCCTAGCCGCCAGCCTCTCCGCCAGAGAAAGGAGCCGACTGCCGCCCGCTGCCACGCTAGAGCCACATCCGACTGCCAAAAAAGGTAAAAATTCTCTTATTCGCTCGAAATTTTATTTTGCACACCCATATAACTAAATCGGAGCAAAAGGACCGGTGGATAAGACGGAAACCGTGGATAAAGTCTAGAGGCGCCGCCACGGAAAAAATTAAAAATCGCATTCGATGAACCCCTTCCCGATTCCCGTTTTCTGCAATTTTTCCACCATTGTATTCATCATTCTGTTTTCTACAGGTTGACCGAAGAAAAATGCTAACCGCAAAGGTGAGCCAGAGGAGCTGCTGCACCGGAAAATTCTGCCGCCGGTAAGTTTTTATTTTTTGACTTTTTTCGGCCAATTGAGTCCAATTAATGTATTTTCTCACAAGAATGAATATAAAACCGGCCAAAATCAGCCAAAATTGACCGAAAATGGTCAGCTTGAGGCAAACCACCTCTGCGAGCAGCGATGTCGTCGCCGAAGCACGGCGGTGCCACCATGCCGAAATTCCGAAAAAAGTTTTTGACATCGATTTTGGATTTTTTGGGATATTTCTACATACTTGAAGCGTGTTTTAATCTCTGAAAGAAAATTCAAGGAATCTGGGGACTGCCAGTAAGCACAGCTGAAAGTTGAGTATTTCGCATACCAATTCGGGTAAGAATCCCTCACCTTATTCCCTATTATGAAATTGAAATCTAATTATAAATAATATGGTATTTTATATAATTTAAAAAATTTCGATAATTAATTATAGGTTGCTAATGGAATTGGAATCAATTATTTATTACTGTTTGTCATATTTTAACTGATTGTTTAATATTACAGTTTTAAATGAATAATAATACACTAAAATTGGTAAGATGATTCAGTTATGTTTTCTTGATGCATGTATTGCTTGTCTTACGTGATTTACAGTTAAATTATAAAACTAAAAATTTATTGTAAACGGGAATTACTTGATTAAGTGAATGAATGAAAGGTAAGCTTACTGGATATCTTGAGAGATGGTGGACGGATCTGGTACATAAGGAACCCTATCGTGAATGTCGCCTCATACCAAATGAAGTATCGATGATTAGTATTTTGGCGCTCAAACCAGATGAGGTATGGAGTCGGCCCATTTCACCTTCATACCGCATGAGATATTAAGGGATGATATTTTTAGCAGTCATACCGGACAGAGTGCGGGGACGGTCGGTTAGTTGATAATTTTGAATAACGGTTCACGCGTAATGGGGACATCTCTATAAATCCTCATTGATAGTAGTAGACAGATAAAAAGGAAAACTTATTATTCTCACTTTCTTGAATATGAAATTATGATGTTATTGAGTTATTATCCCTATAGGTCGGTTTTGGAAATCTCGCTACGGTAAATATACAATAAATGATTTTATTTATGATAAATGAATTTACTTAAATTAAGAGTTCTATTATTTGTTTTTATGATTTTTACTAACTTTCATTTCTGTATCGGTGAGTAGCATGATATTCTTATTGGGCTAATGTACCTCACACTTTCATTAATAATTTGAAATCAAGAGAACCAAAATTCAGATCCCGATCAATAAGAAGGTTATGAATAGTTCACCACCCGGACCCCCGTTAAAGGCTAATGAAGGTCATTTTAAAATATCTAATTGTTTACTTTTTATTTATTTCTTAATTTTTCGCTTGTTCTTTTAGAATTGTCATTCCTATACCCTATTGGGTATTCTAAATTATTGTGTAAGGAATGTAAACTCTAATTCTATCATTTTGCTTCCGCATTCAATTTATAATCTTATTTCTTTTAAAGTTCTGGATCGTTACAAATTCTTTGTCATCATCAATGCCACATATTACAATCACAAGTCATAGTCTAAGGGCCACAAGGTCTAAGATTGCACTAACTTGAAGCCATCAAATTAGCACGTGCTATAGTTTGGAACATCTAGTAGACTCAAATTAGTAAATCCTAAAAGTTTAAAACCAAGTTATTAGAGTTCGTGTCTTAACAATATATATTCCTAATATGAGATTGGGTATCACAAAAAATTTCAAGTGGAGAGGGTTTGATGGAACCTCCTTTACAATGATGTGTAGGAAAAAAGAAGAAAAAGGTAGAAGAGGAAGATTTTGAGGTGAGTTGATGCCCCACTTAATCATGCGTCACCTCTTTTGATTTAAAATGGCTTACAATAAATAGAGAAATATATGGAGGACAAGTTTTACTCAACATAGAAAAAGATATAAGGGATAAGAAAAAAATTTGAGTTTTTAGAGTATTTCCTCCTCTTTTTTGCCATTAAATTTATGATTGGAATATGTATTTTTCTGCCCAATCTTTGGGGCAACTATGCATTCAAGATAAAAAGACCAGGTTTTTGCAGAGAGAAAGAATATTTAATTGGTTTTTAGTTTTTTACTTTTTACTTTTAAATATAAAAATCATAGTTATTATTTTAATGGAAATAAAAAATCAGAAATTAAACAAATGTCTATGCTAATAAACATCATTCATGCAAAAGATGTCAATCACTTGCTACACGTGCATATTAACAACAATAATGGATTATAAACAGTCATTACGGTTTCCATCAACTCATCAGCTTTGTTGAACACAATAATTTAAAATAGTAGAGGAGCTTACTTAGGCTTTCAGCCAATACTTAATTATGTTTCTGAGCAAGGACAATTAAGCTCTTAATAAAATCATAGATCCTAAATATTCTTCAGATCCACAAATTCTATATTTTAAATGAGAACTTCGTTATCACAACCAAAAATGAGTCAAAATGGAATACTTCATCAAAAAAAAAAAAAAAAGAACACAAGCCAAATATGCTCGGGCTCTTGGCCCATAAAAAATTTGGCCAACCTAATAATAAACTGATGAAAATGACATGTCATATAGGTATATAGAATTAATCCCTTAGTTTGCAAGAAAACTTAAATAGAAGTAATGTTATCAGTTGAATTGACCAAATGCATTGTTCAAACAGGGCCAATGAAATTATACAAGAAACTAACCTCATGGAACTCAAACATCCAGCACAAAAAGAATTAGGAATCTTTTCTTGCTTCTGCGTCATGATTTCTCCAAGGATTAAGAGCTTCTCTAATCACCTGAGCCTCCGAGGAACTTTCCCAAGCCCGCTTCTCTGACTCCAGAACGGTCACTTTGTCATCTTTGAGGTACGAAAACAACAGTTATGCTACAGTTTCGGCGAAAAACTTATTTTAAAAAGAGTTTCAACTACAGATTACTTCAAACAATGTGTTGGATGACCTTAATAGAATGCAACATGAGTTTCATCAAACAACATGGACAATTATTTGGCAAGTTAGTAATAATGATCAGGACGATGTGAAACAAAATCAACCAACTTCTCTTATCAAAAGTAAAACAGAATAAGCTAACGAGCTAAAGCATCTGTGCTGGAACCAACTTCAATATTCATTCAAATAATTCAGAATTCACAGCTTATACAACTGCAATCTTGCATCAGAAATCTTCAAATTCTAAATACAAATTGTATTATTTCTATTTAGAGATTGTATTAGAAACCTATTCCTGAAACCACACTGCTCATCAAGGTCAAGTCATCTTTCTTGGACACTAAACTAAGAGCAGTATTGTGGAGTCTTGAAATTTCTTCACTAAAAAGCTGTCTGCAAAGGTGAAAGTCAGGAGGAGTGCTAATTTATACTCATGTAACAAACCTGTTGGTAATGAAAATTAAGTGAACTTTTATTGAAGGTTGTGCACACAATGTGCAACACAAGGAAAGCAAATTGTCTGCTATATGTGAACAGACATGTCTCATAATATTCACAGACGCAGAAGAAAACAAAATCCAAATTATTGTTTTTTAAATAAGTAGATCATCGGACAATGCATTAGCATCAACTTTACTAGCATTTACATTGACTTTGGTTCAAAGCTCCAATTTTATGGGATGCTAATGAGAATATTTTACAAATAATTTAAATTTGAATGGAAATAGGAGTCTAATTTTAAGTTAATTCTATGTTTAATTCAAATTAACTGTTTTTATGTCAAAGAAGGAATACAAAATCCATAATTATATGAAATTGAAGGTAGGAATAAAGTTGATTTAGTTATCATCAAATATTTAAATTATAACTAACTTCACATATAAAATAACTAAGCTATTAGGAATAAAATGAGAAAAGAATAGGTTTGAACCAAACGCAACATTATTGAAGAGACCAAAAAAAGATAATTACCATAAAGATCCTTCAAATTAAGCTCTTTAAAGAAGAACAATAACATGCTGCAAATTTTTAATAGAGAGCAAAAAGAGGGGAAAATCAAATAACGAAGCAGAAAAGGAGGGTTCTCACACAGAAGCCAGTCTTAATCATGAACAACTCCATGGAACCTCCAACAAGTGCTGACCCAACAGCAATCTTCAAGTACCAATCCAGAAACTTTGTTTTCATTTTGCACTACATAAATAGTTTATGAAATTCAAATTTAACGAGAAAACTATTTTAAGACGAAAATTAGGTTACTGTTACAAGAACACATACATGATACCATTTGTAGAAACGTAACTTACATTTTTATAGAGTAGATGGAGAAATTGTTCAAGATTACTATTCCTTTAGATCTGGGCTCAGACTCTGTTCTATAATAGGTTCTGTTTTTCTCTTTCTTCCACGCCAATACTGAGTAATAATAGCAGAAGATTAAAGCATAAAAAAGAAATAAGTGATACGACTAATCATATTGAAGCCACTCCAACCAGGAGTTTATTTAAAATAATGAACTTTGTTTTGCAAAATTTATACAGTGAAAAATAAAAAAAAGCATTCTAAACATTTGGTGTGTATTACAAAAGTATGATTCTATTTTGAAAATCTATAATAACCTAATTGATACTCAATTTGAGCATTTAATGCCTTGAAAATATTAAATCTTAACAAGGATTGTCATAGATGCCCTTTATTTTTCTTTTCCAAATTCCATTATTAATTTGCTTCCTCCCTCTCCTCTCTCAAACAAGCAACTGAGAGCAGTTGGTTCAACTTTCCAGATTATTTTTCTCCTCCTCCAAAATGCCAATACCCTTTTTGTAGAATTGCATGTAAAGGTTTTTATTAATGAATTGAGACTTGAAACATACTATTATTGGCCATTTGAGCAAGTTATAAACTGAGTAAACCAATAATTGATATATATCCTGCACCAACACTATGGAAACATAAACCTGAAAAAAAAAAGCAAAGAACTAAAAACCATGACATTGCAACAGTAATAAAGTAGACACCTGAAGACAAGCATCAACAAAGCAATATGGTGATAACTTGAATGGAAATTACACCGTCTGAGCAGGCCAGGAAAGAATTAAAGAAGTTAAGGGAATATAACTGCTTCAAAACTAACAGTTGTCCAAAAAAGACATCCGACTATAAGCGACACCAGCCAAGCAGAAAATACCAGAAAAAGAATATAAACTTTGTTTGATGCATTTCAACAAACATATAATATGCACTTTATCAAATATAACACCAATCCAAGCCTCCTTTTCATTGTTCTTTTTACTCATGATAGTAACAACCATTGCAGAGCTGCGAGCGCCATTGCCCAAAACCATGCCACGGAACAGAAGCTGCGGCAATCACAGCCTCATCAACTAACCAGTTAACCTAATTAAATACTCTGTTCTAAAACCCCCATGTCGCAAACCAATGAGCAAACTCTACATCTATTTCTCCTCTAATAGAAAAGAAACGACCCGATTCAAGATTTAATAAGAAGAAACAGGCATTTGAACTTGAATATTGCATAGCTATACATTTGAGAGGATGAGTTTAAGTTTGAAGAGAAATACCAGAACAGCAGAGCCGGGAACAGTGTATTCTTGTGATACAGCAACTAGCTTCAATTTTCAGGGAAAGGCTACAGAGTATAGCAACGGGGAACGGGTTGCCATATTTTTACATTAAATTAATTTAATTTAATTAAAAAATTAACAGTTTCTCATCATTCAGCAATATCAAAATCGGATTAAATTTGATCATTTCAATCATAAATATGTCTGTTAGATATATTTTACTGTTGATTCTTTAAAATTTGATAATCGAATTGATAAAAATCAATAAATTATATGATAAATTTAAATTAACTAACGAAATTTTAATGTATTTATCTTATTTCTAGAAATTTTAACAAGGAATTTTGATTTCTTAATTTTTCAATTATAACATAGAATTTTATTTAATACGTTATTTATTTTTTTATTTTTTAATATGTCAAAATATTATACATTTTATTACGTCATTGTTAGCTTCAATGTGAAGTTTTAATTGTAAAATTTAAAATTATTATAATATCTTATATATTACTCAATTATAGATATTATAAATTATATCCTTATTTTCTTTTAAGCGAGTAGGAAGCAATCAGATGATCTGGCGCGTGGGAAGCAGAGAAACGAGAGGGACCTCCAACGCTGCAAAGGGACGAAAACGTACCTTCTCGTCATCTTCCAAGCATCTCCACCTGATCAAACCAGACAGCAGACCACCGTCCTCTTTGATAATCCCTCATTTTATTTTATAATAATTAATAAATAATTAACTGAAATTTACAGAGATTGTTTAGTAATTTTAATATTATTATTCGCCTGTTATTATCGCCTTCCACTACTAAAGATCTTTGTAGCTTCTATCTCTTTCTCTCTCTCTCTCTCAATCTTTGTTGGGTGTTTCTTTAAGAGTTTCTTTGGTCTTGATTGACTTTAATTCAATTACTTAATAATTTATCGAGATTTGTTCATGGGGGACTCAGTCAAGATTACAGCGCAAGCAACGCAAGCTGTCAGTAATGAAGTTGCCCAGGTTTCGTCTACTCAGGTACTTGCATATTTAATTCTACTGTCTTCATTTCCACAGTTGCTGATATAGGGTTCATCGATTTGTTTAGCCTTGTATAAGATTTTAAGCTTTAGTGGCACTGACACTGTGTTAATTTGAGTTGGGTTCTGCTGAATCTTGGTGAATTTATGAGGGTGGTGAGTTTATGGGGGTTTCCTTTGTTTTTCTGACTTTTGGTTTATGCTATCATTTTAAGGAAGAATGGTAAAAGAGATTCTGCATTGATTGGGAGGATATATGTGGCTATCCGGTACCAATATGGCATTTGCTTCTGTAATTATGAGGGTTGTCATTTACTTGTTTGTATTGTGGAATCAAACTGTTCGTTTTGGGGTTAAGTATGCGAATATAGCAAGAGATGGTGAAGTTGTCATAATGTGGAATCAAATATTGTGTTTATTTGAGTTGGTATTTGAAAGATTATTGTGCAAATTCATTCACCAATGAACACCTAATTATCATAGTGGCTTTTTGAATCAACTATAGGTTTTTTTTTTCTTTTTTTTTTTTGGGGGGGGGGGGGGAGAGGGAAGAGAAAAGGAATGAAACTCCATTAGAATTTTTTATCTTATTTTGTTGTATGAAGATTCGATGGGATTAAAGCAGGTGAAACATAATTATCCCAAGAATGGTCCACGGAATGAGATAAAGAAACTTAAGGAAATGGCCTTCCTTATTAGATGCTAATGAAACGAAACTAGTTTACAAGATTCCCAGATCTTTAAATCAATAAAGAACTGACTGACCAGCTTGGTATATGACTGGTCATAGCCTTTTCAACTGCTCAAGAACATAAAATAATCATTCACATGATCAGATCTTGTTATTTTTCTGGATTTGCTTAGCCATACTTCTTTATTTAAATATGCCAATAATTGGTACTTGCCTAGTAGATTTTGTGGAATTTTGAAGTCCGTATGACCTAAAATGGTATTAAAATGCTCGTTACAACCAGGCTGCTCAACAAGTTGATGAACATTCAAATGGTGGAGTTTCAAATCCTGGGCCTAGTGGAAAGCACTCAGATCTTTCGCTTCAAATACCTCCTAGACCACTAGGCTTTGGTAGCCGTAGTGGAAAGGGTTTACTCCAGTCTCAAGGTTCCTCCCGAGGTAGTTCATCATCTGGAGGCTTCTTGCGGGGTTTAAGCTTCAAGAAAAAAGGTGCTCTAACTGATGGTGAGAGAAGCTTCCTCCTGAATCCAAGTTCCACAACAACTCCTGAAAGTCCTATGGCTGCTTTGAGATCTGCATTTTCTTGGAAACGATGTACTTCTCTTCCTGTTACACCTGCATCAAAGTTGTCCCCATCAATTACTATGCCTGACTCAGCAAGGATGCCTGGTGAACAAGTTAAATCAAATGTAAATTATCTGATTTATGTGGTTCTGCAAGGTTTATGAATTATCATATTAATCTCTTTCAGGCTATAAGAAAATTTACAAAATGATAAAAGATTTGAATAATAATGGTTTACTGATGGAATTCTTTTTTTTTTGAGAAGAATGGTTTATTGACAGAATAATTCACTATCGTGCAAGGTATATCCATTTGTCAAGGTTTGTTAGCTAGAAATTAGGCTTCTATTGCTTCACCTTCGCATATTATGGCCTGTTTAAACAAAATTGCATGACAATTCCATCTTGTTCACATTCTTTTAGAAAAATATTTGACGAAAAAATCAAATTGGTGCCTATTCTCTGCTCCTAATGGAGGTGAATGCTGTATGGTCACTTAGACCACTTCAAAGTGGATTGAATATTAGCCATATCTTGATGAGAATTTCAAGATGTTCATGGTCAATTTGTGCAGAAGGAGGGAGTCCATGCAGTAGTTTCAAGGTCCCTATCAGTGCCTGTGAGAAATGTTGTCATAGTTCGATCCATATCTTTTGATACGCGTAAAGAACATGCTTCAACAGACTCTAATGGTGGTATGCTTTGTTGCAAATACTATGAAATTTGTCTTGATTCAATCTTCATCTCATAAAGAGATAAAGTTGTATTAAAAGTTGCTATATTTGTGTAGTGTGGAGCAATAAATGTGATATTGATATCAATTTCAAAAGTTTGAGAAAGATCTAATTTAAATACTTGCTCCATTTATTGGAATTTGATTTGGAATAAACAATAGAATTTATATGTTTACATCAATTCTATTTATGTGTATGCACACTGATAAAATCTGATCTCTTTGTATGTTTTATACTATGCATTTCTTTCAACTTGAAGTTTCTTCTTGAGCTTTTAGGATCCTGAGATTGATTTAGGATTTTGAACT
This sequence comes from Carica papaya, assembly GCF_054855325.1. Taxonomy (NCBI): domain Eukaryota; kingdom Viridiplantae; phylum Streptophyta; class Magnoliopsida; order Brassicales; family Caricaceae; genus Carica; species Carica papaya. Next base: position 31,087,687 of record NC_142311.1, read on the forward strand.
CAATGTTCTCTAAATTTCGTTGACTGCACAGAAAACTATATTGTGGTGAAGTTTCCTATTACAAGATTGCACTAAAGAAATTGGTAAATTGTTTAGGGAAGGATGATAGAACTACTTATTTGAAGTTATCTGCTCATTTTTTTTATTTTATTCTTTGTCTCTGTTTTTCCTTGGTAAGGCAGATCAGATTACTCCTCTTCCCACAGAAGGTGAAGATGAAGAAATAGCTGAAGAAGAAGCTGTATGCCGGATATGCTTAGATGCATGTGATGAAGGAAATACACTGAAAATGGAATGTAGTTGCAAAGGTGCCCTTAGACTTCTACATGAAGAATGTGCAGTTAAGTGGTTCACCACAAAAGGGAACAAAATTTGTGATGTTTGTAGAAAGGAGGTCCAAAACTTGCCCGTGACTTTGCTTCGGGTGCCCACCACTGTTCAAAGAGACAATAGACAGGAGCATAATTCACAGATTTCACGCTCGCAAGTAATTAGGTAATAATTTCTTGTGCCTCATAGTCATAGTTATAGTTTGTTATTAATTGTCATTTAGCGTCTACAACACATCTAAGATCAGCTTACTTAAATTTTCTCACTTTTAAGACATTCTCTTCAATTGTTCAGTATGAGCTGAGCTTCCTTTTCTCCGCTAATGTGCTGTCTTGGTCTTCAGCTTTTCTATGTTATCTTCTTTACATATTGGTCTTGAACAATTTTTTTTTTCAACCATGAGCTAACGGTAATTAGTTGCTACTGCATTACCCTTCTTGTCCACTTTTGCATATTCTAATGTATAAGTTATTGTGCAGTGCCTGGCAGGACTTTGTGGTGCTTGTATTAATTAGCACAATATGCTATTTCTTCTTCCTCGAGCAACTACTGGTATGCCAACAGAGCTTAATATTTGTGTACTATTTGCTTTTAAAATGTACGACTTGTATTCTCTATCTCTGTGATTCATTATTCATGGCCATTTAAAGGCCCATCTCATGGTTAATGATTATTACTTTATCCTGAAAGGAGGGATAATGAATGGTTTCGTTTATTGATTAATGTTATTGTCTTTTTTACATGTTCTTCTGCGCACTGAAACATAATTCTATATCTTGGTCCTTTTGTAGATTCATGAGATGAAGACTCAAGCAATCATCATTTCAGCGCCCTTTGCATTTACTTTGGGCCTCTTAGCATCTATATTTGCAATCATCCTAGGTAGATCTGTGCGACAGAAATAATCAGTTTCTAAATCTTTTGTGATTGTCTTAGTTATCTGTTTTAGCATACTTGCAGCAATCAAGGAGTATATATGGACATATGCAGCTCTTGAGTTTGCATTGGTGGCCATCATTGTCCACGTATTCTATACCATGGTAAGTTCTCCAATAAAATATTCTGCTTGTTGATTCTTGTTGAAAAAGTTTCAAATTTAAAGTGGAAAGGTCTAACGAGCAGGCCTTTGTCCAAATAGCGCCCCTTAAACTGGGGTAGACTATAGAAGGAAAGTCAGGGTTCAAATTGTGATCTTGTGTGAAAAAAGGTGGGGAGTGTTATTAACCGAAATGCATACAATTAACTTCTGATTAGTGGGCAGGCAGATTATCCTTATTGTTTGTATCAACTGCCTACTTCTGTTTCACATCAATCCGATTGTGAAGAATTGTTTCTCAGGAATTAGTGGGTTGTGGCTCTACTTCTATGTGGTTTGTTTAGATTAATTGTCTAAAGCAAAAAGCTGCATCCTCGTGGCTGTAAATAGATAAGTAAGAGCCATTTAGGTTCTGTTGTCTGTGCCTCTATGAACACAATTACGTTCCTCCAAATGCAAAATTCATTTTTCTTTGAATGTCTAGTTAATCTTTATGTTATATGTTGGTTGCATAATTAACATCTTTAGGTTAAGTTTTGCCAAGTATTTTATCATTGAAGACAACTTACATATGGACTTGAAAAACACCTATTTAGGAATGACAATAAAGCAAGTGAATTCATTTACTTGTCCCAACCTTATCCAAATGGAGCAGCAAACAGATAAGTGACTGATAATAGGATGACTACGAGCAGAAAAAAATTTATTTTGCGGGTATAGGATGGACATGGACTTTAGAGCTTTCTCATTCCCTCTCGTCTTGTCCGCATGTCATGGTCACATTATATAAATATATATATATATTTCAAAACTTAATTTTGAATTTATATTTTTATTTTAAATTTATTAATTTGAATTGTACATGTTTTAAATTTTAAATTTCATATTAGCTTCATATTATTTGTGTGATACTAAAAATATCTTAAACTGTTTTTACTTTTAACTTGTATTATTTATATCTAAATTTTTATGAAGTAGAAAACTGAGGGTGACATGATTAGAAATATCCTCGTAGGATAAGTTTATTACTCCTTACCTGCTCTGGATATAAATGGGATAGTGGAGCTGGCGCGTAAGATTTCTAGTTTGACACTTCTTTCATAGTCATCAGTGCTCTGATGATGTTTTCTTTCCTTTTTTTTTTTTTTTTTTTTTTCGAAAAGAGTTTTTTTTTTTACGAAAAGAGGGTTCTTAAGTCCACCAAGAGGGTGCAACCCAGTACAAAAGAATATACAGAATTTACATTCTCCTAAAGGAGAGAAGATCAAAGAGATCCAAAATATCAACACTATCAAAGATGCACTGCCCTTCAAGCAAAATAAGAAGAATTCTAAACTAATTTCTTGAGAAAAGGAAGTGAGGATGATGAGGGGAATCCTCCTCATTCAAGCATAGGGGCCTCCCTCATTTCATCAGATTATTCACAGTTATAATTCTGCCCCATGCTATCTCCCAAGAAAAAGATGCAATTCAGAACAAGGCTTTGGTTTTCCAAACTTGTTTCCAAGGAAAAACAATATAAAATGTTGACATCTTGATGGTTATTTATTCATGTTTTTTTTTTTCTAATCCATATATGATTTACATTACTCGAAGGATCTCGACTCTGTCTTGGTCCTCTCAAGTTTTGCTATTTAAGGATTCTATTCTAATTTTTTGTGCTTCGGATAACCTAACATTAATCCGTACTCTAAGTTCTCTCATCTGTGAGATGCCAAGTTCCATTAATCCGTACTCTAAGTGACATTCTATTGTGATTCATGAAAGTAAATTCCCCACTGTGATACTGACTTGAGATTTAACTTCCTTTGCAGCTTCATCTGAATGCTATATATGCCATACTACTGGCATCGGTTCTTGGTTTTGGGACAGCTATGGGCCTTAACTCATTATATATTCAGTATTTTGCTTGGCGTGTTCGTGTTACTCAGGACCCTAGTATGGCATGAATGGATATTACCTAAGAAAGCACCAGCAAAATTACATTTATGGAGATAGTTTTGTACATATTGCTAGCCAAGGGCTTTATATCAATTCAGCTTGGAGAGCATTCTCGCTATTCTATTGGTATTTTAAATTTTTGTTTGAGAGAACAACTTCTAAGGAATTTTACAAGTTAAAATGGAAAAGAGAGAGGCCATCAGAGAGATACATGGCTTGCTGTGCTTGCTTGACATCCGGAGTTCATATTTTACATTTGCATTTCCAGTATTTCACATGACAAAGGCAATTAAGTACGCAAGAAGAAAATGCGAGCATTATAAAATTTAAGGGTAAACTATATAGTACTAATAAACTTTTAGCATACATCTGCATGTGTCTGTGTTCGTAAAAATTTGCACACACAAACTCAAAATAAATTAGAATAAAGAAAACTGAAATGCTATAAAAATAGCCTAAAAATTTTAATGGTTAAATGAGCAACGATTAAAAAACTAAATCTAAAGTAGTAATTGATACAAACGTGGAAACACTAAATTAATTTACTCAAGTTATTATGCCTCTAACGTTAACAAATCAATGTAAAAAAATGGATGACATATAAAAAGCATAGTAAAGATGTACATTCTTACACTTTTCAAACGTACATAAACATACGTACGTTCTTATATTTTTTTACTCCACTTCTATCCAAGAGAAAATAAACCTACCCAACCATGAACTATAAAGATGTTTGGGTGCGCAGTACAAAAAAGAGACTTTCAAAATGAGAACAAATAGGAGAGAAATTGGATCATAATTATTTATTACTTGTCACAGTGAGGAGCTTGCCACTATTATTTTTTAGCCAGATTGTAGATTACATGCTCTGAACTGTGAAACTAGTGTTGACAAGTCCTACCGTGTCCTGTTGTTGGAATCTGAGGAGGAGTCTGAGTCATTGGCGTAGATCTCTTGTTCTGCTGAACATGTGCAGTAGGGGCTGGTCTGCGGTGTGAAATGGGGAGCCTGAAGTTTCCTACTGCTTGAGGGAAAATGCAAAGGTTCCTCTCCACTAGTACTTTGCCCAGAACAGTCGAGTAAGTATTGAGCTCGAATACATACAGCTACTGTCTGATCTCATGACGGAGGCCCCACTCGAACCTTCTTATCTTTCTACCTTCATCCATCATACTCTCAAAGGAATATCAGTCCAATTCTAGGAATTTTCGGGTATATTCTGATACAGTCATGTCACCCTGGACTAGGTGTGCAAACTCTATTTCTTTCAGATGTCGAAGATGCTCTAAGAGGTACTCTACATTAAAGGCCATCAAGAATTGTTCCCAAGTGACTGGAACGGGCATGGTGGGCTGCTTGAGTTACCACTAGCGGTCTGTCTCTCCCACTAGCATGTAGGTGGCAAGTACGACTTGCTGTTCGAGAATCACTCCAAGAGTCGTGAAGACCTTCTCTGTCTCAGCTAACCAGTACTCGATCTCTTCAAAGGAGGATTCTCCTGCAAAAGTAGATGAGTTTAGTCTTTTATACCTCTCAATGTAGTCTGTGTCCATCATGGGAGGAACTGGGTCCTGTAGAAGAGGGATTTGATTGTGCTGATGATGGACCGGATGACCCTGTGGTGGTACTGGATGATACAGTGGAAGCACCAGATTATACTGTGGTGGTGCCGTGTGATGCAGTTAGGGCACCGGGCTATACTGTAGTGGTGCCGGGTGATATTTTGGTTGGAGCACCAGATCATATTGTGGTGGTGCTGGATGGTACTGTGGAGGAGTAGGGTCGTACCAGGGTGGTTTAAGATCCTACTGCTGCAGGGGTCGCTCAATTTATGGTAGCGGGGGAGGGTCAGGTAGCTCATTCCTTTCCTCCTAGGCTTGTTGGCAGCGATGAGTCTCTTCAGCATTTCAAATAATCGGTCAACATCCTCTCGAAGAAAACCCTCCCGGGTTGCTCGGTTTAGTGGGGGTCTTCCTTTCCTCATCTGTCTGTACCTGCATTTCATAAAAAATGGTTGAGTAATAATTCATTCTTTGGTGTTTTCTACGGTTTTTGTGTAAGGAATGGTTCTGAGAAACGCGACTCTGATACCAACTGTAACAACTTGAACTTGAAAGGAAGTAAATATAAATTAAGTGCGGAAGCAAATAAATAGTGTTAGGGTTTACATTCCTTACACAATAATTCTGAATACTCAATAGGGTTACGGAAATGACCCTTCTAAAAACACAACTAATAATTAAGGAAATAAATGAAAAATAAACAAACTGAACGTCATACTCGCAACCCTCTTGTGGATCAGGATCTGGATCTTGGTCATTTTGACCTGAAATGATTAATAAAAGAGTAAGCTACACTAACTCAGCAAGAATGTCACACTACTCACCGATACAGAAATAAAGGTTGGTAAAAATTATGAAAAAAACTAATGGAGCTCTTATTTTAAGTAAGTTCATTTATCATAAATAAAATTATTTATTGTACACTTACCGTATCGAAATTTCCAAAACTGACCTATGGAGGCGATAACATAACAATATCATAATCTCATATTCAATTAATCAAAACAACAACTTTTCTTTTTAACCAGCCTATTGGTATCCCTTGGGGTCCATAGGGATGTCCCCATTATGCGTGAACACCAAAACACCAAAACACCAAAACACCAATCATCAATACTCCGTCCGGTATGAGGCAATATTCACGGTAGGGTTCTCTATGTGCCCGATCCGTCCACTATTTCCCAGGATATTCTGTAAAACTATCATTCATCCATTCAGTCAATCAAGAAATTTCTCGTTTACATTTAATTTTTCAGTTTTTCAATTTAACTATGAATCATGCAAAACAAGCAATACATGCATCAAAGGACACAAACGAATTCTCATACCAATTTTATTATATTATCATGCATTCAAAACTACAAAATCAATCAATCAATTAAAACATGACAAATAGTAATAAATAATCGGTTCAAACTCTATTAGTAATCTTTAATTTTTGATATTTTTAAATCACGCAAAATATCAAATTATTTATAATTAGACTTCAATTTCATAACAGGGAATAGGGTGAGGGATTCTTACCCGAATCGGTGTCCGAACGCTAAACTTTCAGTTACGCATACTAGCGGTCCTCGGGTTCACTGATTTTTTTTTTTTGAGATTAAAACACATTCTAAGTACTTAAAAATACTTTAAAAATTCAAAATCGGTATTAGAAACCCTTTTTGGCCAATTTCGGGATTCCGGCACGACAGTGTCGCCATGTTCTGGCAACGGCACTACCGTACGCCATGACAGTTTGCCTCGGGTTGACCGTTTTCGATCAGTTTCGACTGATTCAGCCTATTTTATACTCCTCTATGTGAGAAAACACGTTAAGAGACCTCAATTGGCCTAAAAAAATCGAAAAACAGAGACTTACCGGCAACAGAATTTTCAGTGCGGTGACTCTGCCGACTCACCTTCGTAGTTAGGTGTTTTACTTCGATCAACCTGTAGAAAAAGGAATGATAATTATAATGGTGAAAAAATTATACGAAACGAGAATCGGAAAGAGACTCATCGGATGCAGTTTTCAATTTTTTCCGCAGCAGCGCTGCCGGACTTTACCTGCAGTTTTCAGCTCATCCGTCAGTCATTTTACTCCAATTTGGGCATACGGGTGTTCAAAATCGAATTTCGAGCAAATAAAATTTTTTTTTACCTCTTTTGGTTCGGAGGTGGCTCCGGCACAGTGGCGGGAGGCGGTCGGCTCCCTTCCCGACGATTGGTTCTTCTTCTCCAGCAGGGAGATCTGGTGTCCAGGGTTTGGGTTTAGTGTGAAGTGGGATATTTATATTCGTTTTTTTTTTTAATTTAGGTCGTTCATCGCATTTGATCTGTACCGTCCAATCGCGTTTAAATAAGAAGTGAATCTGAACTGTTCATCGCGATTTGATCTGTACCGTACGATCGCATTTAAAAGGAGAACAGATCCGGATCGTCCACACGTGCAGGAACAAATCTGGACCTTCTGATTGCGATCACGCGGATTGCCAGCGTGGCCTTGCCACGCGACAGACTCCGATTTGTCGCGACTACTGATTGGGCGTCTTACGTGACATATTTTTTATAAATTACTTTTTGACCCTCAATTTTTGATTTTTCTTTCAAAAACATCCCCAAAATTCAAATTTTTACCATTTTTTTTTTAAAATTGTTTTCAATTTCATCATACACTTATTTTTTTTTCCTAATTTTTATATTAAATAAAAATTTATAAATTAAAAAATAAATTTTTATATATTAATTTTAAATTTATTTAAAATTAATTAAGGATATTACATGGTACCTGTCATAGAATATTTACATGTTAGGAGAATGATGAGTGCCAAAAGTTTGTCGCCAAAAAAGTACTTCAATGATTGCAATTGATGCAAAACGTGTAAAAATCACATTATCTCTTCTGGCCTTATCGGATTTTTAACCTAAGTACTTTGTTATGCTTCATCGGCAAGATTCAGTGCTTGGGTTTCACCAACTTGATTAAGCACTTGGGTTTCACCACCTAGATAAAGGACTTGGGTTTTGCAGGCATACGCCAACTTGTTTTCCAATTGCATCACTGAGGCAACATAGTCAAACAAAGGCAACATAAACATTCAGAAAATCGTAAAAATAGCAAGCAAGAAACTATTGGTAGGCCATTACAAAAGTGATGGAAATACTAAAGTTTCACCTCCTAAGGCCTCCAAGAAAAATAAAAGACAGAACAAACTTGGACAGAAGTCAAGAAGAAGTTCAGTATGTAACTATGATTATCGATGATGAAGGTGGTGGACATTGAGAACCAAAGAGCTGGATCTCGTAACAGGCAGAGGTGACATTTTTGCCTGCTCCAATCAGTCCAATTCCAGCATTCCTACCACCAAAAGGAGCCATTTCAATTCAGCTCCAAACAAAGAAGTGAAAGCCTAACGTAAATTACCCATTTGTCCACATCATAGAAGGAGCAGACAACCATAAAAATTTATAAGGAATAGAACCCCAGAAAAAAAAAAAAAAAAGAAAAGGAAGATACTAAGATACCAGTAAAAGACAAGTAATATAGAGAGTGGATAAATTTGGGTTAGGGATGGGGTGGAGAGTGAATGAGAATAAAGAGGAGAATTTTGGAGCTGAAGTTTTTAACTGAGGATAGTTGAAATTTAACCCTGGTGATCCTCAAAAAGGAAGCACAGAGTTTCAAATGTTTCAAGCCTATTCTCTTCTATGTCATAATTTAGGAAAGAATATTTTTCATTTTTGGAGGGGAACGAGGGTGAAATATTCTCATTCATTTCCATTACTGGAAACAGTTCCAATCAAAATAAATTTCCATTCTTTTCTCTGTCTTCCCTTCTTCCAAATGCACCATTAAAGATCATTAGTTAGGCTTGGGTTGGAAGATGTAAGGATCAGCTTGTGGTATTTCACCTGGTATAGAACACATGCATTAGATTTCCTTCACTTCTTAAAGCCACTATAGCATTGATTTCTTATTTGAAAATCAAGGCAGCATAAAATGTTTGACAACTCTTCTGTGTATATATGTGAAGTGTTCCCAGCTACAAATGTTGTCACCTTATTTCTCAACTCAATCCAACTACAACCAGGCATTTTCTTTATTCCTTGATCCACCATTGATTTCCTTATCATCTCTGCTTCTTTCCATTGCTCGCTTGCACAGTACAAATTTGACAGTAACACGTAGCTCATCTCTCTATCAGGCTCTAAAATCTTTAAATCTTCCCCAATATAAGTCCCTGTTTTAACATCCCCATGTGCAGAACATGCTCCCAGCAGGACTTCACAGGAGGTGGCTCTGGCATTACCTGCGAGAGAATACCTTTTAGTCAACTCCTTTGCTTCTGCTAAATACCCTCCTCGACCAAGCATATCCACCATGCAAGCTACATGATCTGCTTCATGTGGAAGCTTGTAAACTGTCTCCATTAGTTTGAAAAAGGCTTTCCCTTTCTCTATAAGCCCTGAGTGACTGCAAGTCATCAATAACCCAATGAAGGTCACTCTGTCTGGTTTCACTCCAGATGCTACCACATCTTCGTAGAGTTGCAGAGCTTGGGTAGTCAATCCATGCATCCCAAACCCAAACAGCATTGCATTCCAAGATACCAGATCCTTGTCAAGAATATCATGAAATGCCCAGCTTGAACCTTCAATATCCCCACACTTAGCATACATGTTAATCAAGCCATTGCCGACATATGCATGAACAAGAAAACCGTTTTGAACCACACAAGCATGGACCATTCTGCCTAGCCCTAGAACAGCCAAACTTGAGCACGCATAAAGCGCAGCTCCAAATGTGAAATCATCAGGAAGTACCCCACTTTTTATCATATCAACAAAAAATGTAAGAGCTTGTTCTGCAGCCCCACTTCTGGCATACCCTGCTATCATAGATGTCCAAGAAACAACATTCTTATCAGGTGCTTTCTGAAACACATTAAATGCTTCATGGATGTCTCCCATTTTCATATGGGCATCGATAATAGCATTCCAAGACACCTGGGTGAGCGTCCCAATTGATTCAATCTCCTCCATAGCTTCAGTTTGGCATCCTAATTTTGCATAAAAACTCAAAATTGAATTCTTCACCTCCACTGCCACATTCCAACCAGTTTTCACAATAAAAGCATGCACCACGCATCCATACAAAAACTCAAATGATTCAGCACAAGCATGCATTAGGGAACTAAAAGTGCAATGATCAGGTGAACAATTACTATTTTGCATCCCCCTGAATAAATCCAAACACTGTCCAATCTCACCACAGCGAGCATGACATGAAATCATAATATTCCACGCCACTGTCCCTCTTCTGGGCATCGTATGGAACACTTCATAGGCACTGATAAAGAAACCGTTATTGACATGCACAAATAAAAGCGAGCACCACGTTATTTCATTTGCTACTTCCATATATTTAAAAACTTCACTTGCACTACAGGGGTCTAAACACTTGCCATACATATCAATGAGTGAGTTATTAACTGGCAATGAAGACTGGAATCCCGAGACAGTGACTAATCCATGAATTTTTGCTCCGCTACGAAGCTCACCTATTCCTGCACAGGCGTTCAAAGCAGCCGTAAAGGAGAAGTGATCAGGCTTGGTATTGGTAATTCTCATGTTGTAGAAGATAGAAAGAGCTTCTCTGTGAAGACCCAGATGAGAATAGCTCGTGATCATCGCATTCCAAGCAACCAAATCTCTATGAGGCATTTCGTCGAACAGTTTGCGAGCGCATGTTAAGCGGCCCGACCTCGAGAGAGCTACTATTTTAGACGTTATCTGGAATAAATTCAAATGCATGTCATTCTAGCTCATATTTAAAGAAAAAAACATTTAAAAATCCTAACGATAGCGAGGATAAATTTTCGGTAGGTGGCCAGATGATGGAATGGGTGAATCAAGCAGATCGGTTCGTTTCGGGCAGAATCTGACATTTACATCAGCTCAAATTGGTCCGATTGCAGCATGTCTATTACCAAAGGGAGCCACTTCAACTCATCCGCAAATTAAAAAGTGAAATTTTAAGCTTTCCACATCGTAGATGGAGGAGAGCTCGCAACTCTAAATATCACCGAAGAAATTAGGGCAGCATCATTGAAAGTAAAGAAAGAAAAAGAGGGAATAACCAGATAGGGACCAATAAATAACCTAGTGACTCGTAGAGTAGAGAAGTTAGAGTTAAGGTGGGATGGAGAGCGGACAGAGAACGGAGAGGAGAATTTTGGAGGGAAAACTGGAGCCGGTGCGTACTTTTGTAAGGGGTTGAAGAGTCAATAGTTTAGTAATTCTCCTCAATGTTCACGGAAGGGCATTTGGTCTAGTGGTATGATTCTCGCTTAGGGTGCGAGAGGTCCCGAGTTCAATTCTCGGAATGCCCCATAATGTATGTTGAATTTTTTTTCCATGTCTTCTACAGTCATATTTGCATGTTTAAGACGGTGATGCCTGGTTTTATGCCTCCTCTTTTACGGCCATATTTCTTTCCTTCGGGTGCAAGAAGTCGCGAGTTCAATTCTTGGAATGCTCCAATTGTGTCTTTTGCTCTCCCTAAAACGCAGTACTTTTTCCATGATTTTTAAAACTTAATTCTTTAGAGAAGTATTTTATTGTTTTTCTTATTTTAATTAGTTAAAATTATTTGTTCTTATTTAATATATATATATAATAGTAACATCTAGTCATAATTTATATATGTAATAATCTATGACAAATTCAACATTACATATACTTTTAGTCTTACAACCATATACTTATATTTATACCTAATCATAAAAAACAATTAACTTTGTCTATTCTAATTATGTTATTTTCTCCTTCCTTTTTGATCGTTATATTTCGTTGTTGGTTATTTTCATATTTATTCTTAATCAATTATTAAATTTTGATTATTTGATACGTAGAATAATAGTTTATATATTTAAAGTATAATTAATAAACTTTAATTATATCTTTCATTATACAAACTCATTATATTTTTACCTAATAAAAAAATTATATAATTTAAATTGGTCGCTAAATTCGAGTTAACATTATTGTAATTGATTTTGAATTCTGTTTTTACATATTCTTTCAATTTGCATTTTATTTTTTCCATGTAATTTACACTTAATCCTCCTCCAACTTGTATGATCTTCACTTAGTTTACAAGAGATATTGAGTTCAATTTACATAACGTTTCAAATCTTTCTCATATAATATTCCATTGTAGTTATTCATGTTTAAATTTACATTTTATTTTCACTCATGTGCATTTTAATCATATTTAAGAATTATATATATTTATTTCACATTAATTATAACCATTAAGCATCAATACAAAAGACAATGAAGGTGTTTAATTGGATTTATTTTTGGATCAAACATGTAAGAATACATTTGGGAGCGGGATGAAAGCAATCATTAGAAAAAAAAATAATAATTATGTATTAAACTATTTAAGAGAAATATCAGAATTGAAGTATAGAAGATTTATTTATAGAATAAGAAAAAAAATTTATCTCCAACTTTTCTTTGCAACTCTCTTTTTTTTTTTTTTTCTTTCACTAATGAATTTTTTTCTTTTGAATAAAAGTATTGTAAATTTATAGGTACCACCCATTTACATCTCAATTACAATCCAATGAATATAATCCATGACATTTCTTATATCATCACTAATGACAAAATTTTAAATAAGAACACCCATAATTTATAACTTGGTGGTTATAACTAAATTTATTTTTTAATCTATAGTCCAAATTAAAATTAGATTCGATCTAAACTGGAGTTTATGGTCTCATATTTTTGAGATGAAAGAAATTTAATTAAATGTTGTCTGATTTATCTAAATAGTCAATTTCAGTTTAAACTACGCACACTCCTAAACTTAATCTTTTACATAAAAAGTAATAATCATACTACTAGACTAAATTACTTATTAGAATTTTTTCAGGTGAAGAAAACTTAAATTTTTATTTATTTCACTCGTTTCAAAATTAACAACTTAAAATATTTTTAAATAGGTTTACATTAAATTCAAAAATTTTAAAAATAATCTATCACTATTTAAAATATAAATATAAATCAAATCTCCTAAATAATTAACTCTCAATAATAACATGATTTTTTAAAAATAAATATATTCTAAATCTAATTAAAAATAAATTCTATTTGAATTTAAATTAATAAATAAAATAAATTATAATTTCTAAAATTTATCTTCCTAACAGTACCATATAAATTTTCATATACCTTATAACTAGCAATCTTAATTAGAGGTGAGCATCCATTTAGATTTTAATGGAGACCAATGAAAATAATTTTTTAGACCGAAGAGCGAACAAAAAATATTATTTCGGTCTGGTTTGATTTTTTTGTGCAGACTGAATGACACTTCGTCCTTTATTTCAATTATTAGAAGTACAGTAACAATCGAAAATCTTACTGTGTATTTCACACAATGAGACCAAATTAACTATTTAAAGACAAAGACCCATTTATGAACTTGTCTTTGCGACCACTAGGGCCCTTGAATACAATTCTCAAAGTGTCCCAAATTTTCTTTTTGAATTGCGTCCGCAACGGTAACCAACTAGAAAGTGAAATTTACTCTTTCAATTTCATTTTGGATTTAACTTTACTCACTAATGCAAATATGTTTACTATGCAGATCAAATCTCTTATAGTATATGCAAGTCTGTCTTCGTTTACCCCTTGCATAGCCTATCGTAGTTCATACAACCGCAAATCATTCCCCTTGATTTCCAAATTTGAAATTCTTCCTATCAAAGAATAAAATTTTCCAAAGTCGATTATATACTCTTTATCCTATCCAACCATAGCCTTAAAGAGCATTGGCTAGGCATGGACCTCTACAGGCAGAACAACCTTCACATGGGCTGCTGGTTTTTCTTTCCTCTGGGAGTGGGGGTAGGGAGGATGTAGAAGAATAGAAACACGAGCTGGTTCCGGTATTACCTACAAGAGACTTCCACCATGCATGCTACAGGATCTGTTTCGGGTCAAAGGGCCATAAATATAGCTTCTGCATATCCTTATAAGCCTTGAGCGGCTACAAGTCATCAATAAACTAATGATGGTTAATCTGTCTGGTATGACTCCAGATTCTACACTATCTTCATATTGTTCTAAATGGCAGGCGATAAGTACATCTCAAACCTAAGTAGCATTGTATTCGAAGATAATAGATCCTTGTCAAGAATATTACAAAACTTGTACAGCTTGACCATTCAATATCTGTCACTGTTAGCATACACGTTAATCAAACCGTAACCTGATGTCAGAATATCAAGTTTGAGTTATAGCTGTTATCCCAATGGCAAACTTATTACTATGGCCATATCAAGATGCAGACACATTGAGCTCCTTTCGAGTACACTCTACAACTGTATCTGAATTCTAACTTGTAACCTCCATACAAAAAGAACAGAAACTAAAGTCATGAGCTACTATTTTAACGGTCTAGTACACCCAAACTTAAACAGACATAAAGGGCAGCCCTCCAATTGTGAAATCATCAGGAAGTACACCACCTTTTCTAACTTCAACAAAAGATCTAAGAGCTTGCTCCCCATCCCAACTAGCCATACCTTGCTATCATGTATATAGAAAAAAACAACATTCTTACCAGGAACTTTCTGAAACAAATTACAGGATTCATTAATGTCTGCTATTTTCATAGGGGCCCCTTGCTGCTATATTCCAAGTTTTCTCACTAAGAAGACAATTCACCAAAGTCCAATAATCAGGTGAACAAACAATATTATTCTTCTGAACAAATCCAAACACAATTCAATAGCAAGCATGACCAGAAATCATAATATTCCAAGCGTCTGTCATTCTTTTCAGCATCAAATCAAAGAATTATGGGCTGGGGATTACTAACATATTTTCCTGGCCAAGAAACATCACCCGGTCTTTTTCACTATAAACATTTCTTTTTCGCCTCCAGAATTTTTTTTATTGTTTTGGGTCTTCTTTTCCTACCCAATTCTTTCTTCACGCTACAAATGAACTCAACAACTATTCCTCTTCAAATTCTATCTCTATCTCTGGTTTTCTTCTTCTTTTTTCCCTTCTCCTCTTTCCTCCCAATCAGAATCCAACTGTCCAACACTGTAAAATGCCACTAAAATGCAAGCACGGGAACGCACTTGTCTGGTTAGATCAGCACTTCAGACTTGAAATTAGCAACATAAACACAATGTTGTTGTCTTACAGCTCATTCCATTGGATACTTTTTTGCTTAGATCTAACGAACTGATAATTGATGTCACAACATCACATTAAAATATTTAACGCAAATCGTATAAATTGCAAAGAGAGGCAACAAGCATGAGTTAGTACTAAAAAGTCGTAAAAAAATGTTTATCAATGAAAAGTTACCCAAGAAGTCAATGAATGGTTTCATGAATAAAAATAACCTGCATAGAGTTGCAGATGAAATAGATTGCTATTAATTCCCATTTACATCCACGAACAAGTCCCCAAACACCCAAAAAATAGAGAAAAATCAAGTATAAATTTAAGCTACATTTTGAAACTAAATGGCCGATGTAGGGAGTGAACCAGAAAAAACCTCCTCATTACTTCTCCAAAATTTTCCGGAATAGCTCCTTAGGAGCTGCATGCAGAAGACAAAGAAGGATGTAAATGCTAATGTAAGTTGAGAGCAAAAAAAAGGCTGAATTCATGAGCTATATAAAACATTTTACCAGGCAAACCAGTAAACTTTTCGAACTGTTCATATGCCTGTCCAAGAAACATCTCCAACCCAGAAACAACTGTGGCTCCAGATTCTTCTGCTTCTGTCAAGAGTCTGGTTATTTTGGGGGTGTAAACAGCATCGAAAACCAGTGAATAATACTTCAACGCATGCTGCAAAAACATTAAGTCTCTCAATTCTTTTGCCTTTTAACGATGACGTCTTCACAGCATCAAACCTTAGTAAGCTTTCCCGAGAGAAGCAGAATGGTAAAATATCATATGGCTCATTATTTAAGGTGAAATATTCAATATCAACGAAAAATAGACACAATGTAAATAACAAGCATGGCTGATAAGAAGTTCCAGATAGAAAATTACTTTCAATAAAGGAATTGATTCTCTTCATTTTTAGTAGAAGGAGAGGCCAACCTTAGAAACAGGAGTTTCATTAACATTTGGCTGCATTCCTATAGATGTTGTGTTTGCAAGAATCATGCCATCTTCTGGATGGAAATTGTCCAAGTCAGCAAGAGATATAGCATCTGCACCAATTATTTCTGCAAGTTCCCTGGCTCTCTCTAAAAATAGAAATATATAATAAAATAAATCAATCATTATAGAACTGAGTAAAATCATTCAATCTCAATATGTGATATAGTAAACAAAAAGTGGTTACATGACAGATAACCTTTCAAGGAAGGATGGGAACCAGAGGATGACCAACAAGTTCTGCAAAATTTTCCATAGTAACTAGAAGATGACCATATAAAAAAAAATCAAGAGTTTCGAACCATCTGTTTTTTAAAATATTAAAACCATTAGTGTCGTCGACCCCCTCAAAAGTCCTATTTATTTCCTTCCAAACAACCCAAAAGATAGTAAACGGGATAAAGTTCATATGTTTTCTTCGGCCTCTAATGCCCTTCCATGTTCAAATTTCTTTCCTCACCGAACCCATCATCACTCAACTTACACCCAACAGCCCATAAACCATAATCCATAACTCATAGACCACCAGACAATGCAGTAACACATGCTTACAAGTCTCCTCATCCTTCTTGTAGAGAAAACAGGTGTTAATCAAAATATTTCCCGTTTTCTCCAGGTTGTCAATGGTTAAGAAACATTCCCAACTACCCTCCCAAGCAAAAAAACAAATCCGAGAAGGGATTCTGGTCTTCCATATCTGTCTGACAAGAAAGCAAGTACCATCATCACTATACTTGTACAGCTTTGTGTTGGAAAATTTAACCGAAAATTATCCGGTTTGTCTAAGGCTCCAAAGGGGAGAATCAGTACTGTTCTCCAGTTATATGCAAGATAATTTCTGAAGTAACTCCTCATATTCGTCAATCTTCTAATCGTTAAGTAATCTCGATACCAAGACCTGCCACTCCTTCCCTCTACTGCTATTCACCGCAAGAGAGTCACATATTTTAATGTTTTTCTGTTGTACTATTGTATAATTATGAGGGAAATGTGCCATCAAAGTATCCTCTTCCATCCACTTATCCTCCCAATATCTCACTCTATTTCCCCTTCCCACCTTCCACTTTGTACACTCCAGGAAGTTGACTTTTCTTTGGATGAGCTTCTTCCACAGACTTCTGCCATATGGTCTTGAGCTTTCTCTAGTGAAACAACCCCAGTCATCGATGTCAAATTTTACTGAAATTATTCTTCTCCACAAATCATCTTCCTCTGTTAGGCTAAATGGTATAATATACCCTTCTTATGTAATTAATAGTATTTTATTTTGTTATTCATAAAATCTGTATATATAAGGCCCTATATTATTCAATAAAAAACATACTTCATTCTCCACACTAAGTTCTATGCACATCCCTAGGATGCGACACACTCCTTGAACAGTGGTGCAATTGTGCAACCTTGGTGCAATCCTGGGACCTAGGTTCATTCCCAGGTTCGAAAAACGTTCCCAAAGCCAAGAAACATCCTTGGCCCGTGTTGCATTCATGATAGTCGAGAATGGTTCCAAATCCCAAGCACAAATCTCGCACAACCCCGAGTCTTCACTTGATACACTATTACAGCAACTCAAGTAAATTAAATCAATACTGAATTAGCAGTTAACCACACAATATCCTTTCCTTTAAATCATTGGAGATCAACTGATCAACTTTTTGTTTTTGACAGCCCCAACCTACGTAATCTTCTTCCTCAAACTACATGTCATTGGTGATTCTATCTCCCTGTATTAACACCAAACTAATATAAAAAAGCAATTTACTATTCAAACCTTACCATAAGTGCGATTAGCGATCACAACCCTAGCTCCCTTTTGTTTTGCACCATAACCGAGTGCCTTGCCAGCACCACCGGCACCAATTACCACAAACAGCTTACCAGCTAATGGTGAACCAGCTGCACTATTAGCATTACCTGAAGCTGTCAACAAAGATGAACAGGGCTTAGCACCATTTCCAAAATTGCTCTAGAGGAACATTCATAGAAAGTTCAGAAAAAAACGGAAGGAACCTTGCAATCGGTCCTCAATAGCAGAAATAGCACCAACGTAGTCGGTATTGTAACCAAGTAACTTCCCATCATTATATCTCCTTATGATACAATTGACAGCTCCTATTGACTGCAAGATATTGATAATATTCATGGGTATAAACTAAAGAAATGGGAACAACTCAGATTAGAAGCTCCAGATACTAAGATATTCTCAAATACCTTTGCCACTGGATCAACCTCATCACAGGATTTCATTGCAGCCTCTTTGTGAGGAATTGTGCAACTGCATGTGATAAAAGTTATTTTGTCACTTAAGTATAATAAATAAATTATTGGTAACATTTTCTGTAAATGAAAAAGATGACAATGAATTCCAACAAACTGAACCATATAATTAAATATGCTGGAATATTTCCCTTGTCACTCTAAACCGATGAGAGATTCACAAAGTTTTCCCATCAAAGACAAAAATAAATAGAAAGATGTCGTTTATTTAGTGATGAACGAAGAACTCTATCGAAGAGAAAGATAATGCACAAAATAGGAGAGGATATGACATCCCTTGCCCCAAAAAGAACATAGCAAGAAAAATAAAAATAAAAATAGAAAACCTTAAGGGCAAAAATAAAAATCTAATCCCTATGCATTTGAAAGTGATGATTGAAGATTCTGCATCAAGTTCCAACTAGATGACCTTAACGAATAAAATTTGCCCCTCCTACTAACACTTTATGCTCCTTGGTCCTCCCAATGACCTTTTTTTTTTAAATAAAAGAGAAAGAGTATTATTATGCAAAAAGATACCAAGGGGATAAAACACAAAATTACATATCGATCAGATAGTTCATGACAACTCCAATATCTTCCCAATCTACTATGTCATGACCAAGCAAAATAGAACCAAAAGTATGAAACCATCTATCTCTAATATTTACAATATCTGTTTCAATACTCTCAAAAACTCTAACATTCCTCTCCCTCCAAACAACCCACATAATAGAAATTGGAATAAGGAATAAATTTTTTTTCTTTTTACATAAATCAGCCCACGCCCACAACTCCTTGCTAACACTACCCGCCATGGCCCACTTCATCTCCATAATCCCATACACGTAGTCCCAAATTCTGTAGACCAGAGGACAATGAAGTAACAAGTGATTGCATGATTCTTCATCTGCCTTGCACATGTAACACCTATTAGTTATTATCATATCTCTTTTTCTCAACATATCAATGGTCAAGATTTTTTCTTTAACAGCTTCCCAAATGAAAAAAAGTCATTCGAGGCGGTGCTTTTGACCTCCAAATTTGCTTAAACGGTGCTGTCTTGGCATTCTCCTCACCATTTTTGACAATAAAATTATAGTAGGACTTCACCAAAAAACCTCTTTTCTTGTCCGATTTTCAGATTCTTTTGTCTTTCAAATTACCCATCTTAAAAACAGCAAGCCACCGATGCAGATTACAGAATTCTACCTCTTCTTCCTCCTTTAAATTTCTTCTAACCCCTCCCCCCCCCCCCAGCTTTCTCCCTTCTCACACGTTTTCTCCACAAGAATATCCCTCTCACTAGCAATCTCAAAGATCCTCGGGAATTTATCTTTCAATTTGAAGTCACCAGCCCACTCATCCTTGCAAAATTTAATTTCGACCTCATTACCTAGCAATCTCAATGACCCATAAGGTAGAATAGGTGAAAATCTCTAGAGTAGGAGGATGTTACGATCCCTACTGATGAATCGCATCATGGGACAATTTAAAACGAAATCAGTAGGTATAATTGTAGCATAGAAACTTACTCTTCATTGATATTAATACTTAGACGCAAGGCTGCCTTCATCCCACAGCAGAGGATATATACAAATAGGAGCAGTTAATTCTATAATTTTGAATTTCCAGAATTGCCTAAACTGTCCTCGTCTTATAACAGACTTATTTCCTACGCTAATACACAATTAACACTTATTTAAACACTTACATAGAGATTACATAATAAACATTAAAACTAACACATATAGATAGGCAATTACACAGGATTGCTCATCCTTGTGTTCAGGAACTATTTTGTTCCTAAATGAGAACAAACCTACTCAACCACAGATCAAAAAGAAATAAAAACTCAAGTAAGCAGAATTGAAGCCAACAATAAAGAAAAGATGATAATTGCTCTTCAAACATTGATAATACATTAAACAAATGTCAGGAGAAAGAGCTCTATGAGGTCTCCAAGTGTGGGGAATACCATTGGCATAATCCTCTTCAGAATAACAGTTCAAGCAAAAAGTTTAACCCAGGGGGAGCTTTCACTTTTCAGAAAATATGACATGAAGAACTGAAACGGATATCAAGATTGCCAATGAGAAATTCCAAAAAAGGATTTACAAGTGCAAACACCAGATTGCTCACAGCTAGGTCCAGCAAGCAGGGCAATGGGGTAAAAAATGCCAAGAGTATCCATCAAAGACATCAAATAAATTGTTTCTCTACCATCTTATGTAAAAAAAAAAGAAATTCCATGAAACTTGACCATCAAGGCAATTAAATAAGAAAATAGAGATAGAAGCAAAATTCATGGAGCAGAGATGATATAGGCAAGGAAAAGGGCAGCCAAGGCAACTTTCCCCTCTAAAATCACATAAAGAAACATTGGTCTTGATAATAGGAGCAAGGAAACATCAGATCTCATAGTATTAAATCAATGTAGTATATTCGACATGTAACAAATCCTATGTTTTAACCTGAATCCAGCAAAATCTGGGGATGAATAAGTCCAGAGAAAATTTGCAATGTCATCGACCAACAAATGCACATAAACGCCATTGAAACCCACTGACTTGAATGCCTCATTGTGTAAAGCAGGTGATTTGCTGTGACTAACAGGCTTCCCAATAATCCCATATACTTTTGTATCAGGGCCTATCTGTCTGAAATTGTACAGATACAATAGATCCTTTATTGTCGGTTGACCAGGAGCTGAAACTATTCCAGCCTCAAGGGTTCCAAAAGTGAGATAACCACCAAATTTTGCACAAAGTATTCGTGAAATCAAACCTCTTTCTCCCATAACAAGTCCAATTACTGGAACCTGAAATTTTTTAACTGAAAGAATAAATTAACAAATTTTTACCATATAAAAAATCTGATAAACCATAAATCAGACGCTTTGGTGTTTAGCACAGTAGAGAAGGCTGCACTCCTGCTGTAAGATTCCAATTCACAGTGAGAAGCTAAAAATTAACTTAAAAGCTTGTAAACCACTGGCATGCCACATATACTGCTTACTTGAGAATGCACAGTTATTTGGAAAATGCGTGCCACATCAGTGATGTCCAAAGCAGTTGTCGCAATCTTCACTATGTCAGCTCCAGTTGATTGTATTTTTGCAACAAGGTTACTGAGATCCTCAGCAGATGGAGTATTCTGGTAGTTGTGAGAGGAAACAATGACTTTGAATTTCTCAGGCTTCTTTTCATATATAGAGTTCACGAACTCACCAGCAACCTTCACAAAAAGTAATTAGATCTGTAAAAAATGTTGTTCAGATTTCAAAATCTAACTGCAAAGTTTAATGATATGATTTTTTTTTTTTGAGATAAAAAGAGTGAGAAATATATTTATGAGACACCAAGAAAGTGCCCCCCGTATACAAAAAATTTACAAGCGGTTAGTAAGTATATCTACAAAGACCGCAAAATCGTCAGGACTATAAAAATCATGTTCCAAAACCATAAAACCAAAAAAATGAATCCATCTATCTTTAATTTTGACAAGCGGTTCTTGTTTCTTTCTTTCCAAATTATCCACAAAATGGATAAAGGGATGAGACACAAGACATCATGATCATTTCTCAGCCCCTCCCAAGCTAATAGTTCAGATCTAATCGTTCCTGCCATAACTAAACTGATGCTGAGAAGACCATAAACAGAGGACCAGAGACCGTAGGTGAAAGGACATTCAATCAGGAGGTGGTTACATGATTCAGCATTGCGCTTGCAGAGAAAACATCTGTTCACCAGGGTTATTTCACATTTCATCAGATTATCCACTGTCAGGATACGTTCTTTATCTGCTTCCCAAGCAAAAAAGGAGATACGAGTTGGAGCTTTAGATTTCCACGCAATTTTAACAGGGAAAATCTCCTGGTTCAACCTGCTGTACCTTAACAGATGGCTGTAGAAGGATTCAATGGAAAAAGAACCTTAATAACATGATGTCTTCTTGATATCACTTTGTGTAGGGGGAGCTGTATACCCTTGGGTGAATCTGGATCTTTAACTGTTCCCCTAGTCTAATATCATGGAATTAAGTAGGGAAGCTCGGCAAGTAATACCTCACAAAAAGATATACAATGAAAAATTATATAAATAGATCTTAGAAGAAAGATACCAAAGTTTCACATTCCTCCAAGTACTTTTTCCTAAGAATACATTCCTTTAAATGCTATAGAGCTTTTACATTTCACATTAAAACTATTCATTGAAACATACAAAGAGTTTTATATTCCATATGACTTCATATAAATTGATGAAGAGGAGGAAAGCTATGGGATTATGAGAATAAAAAGCTAAGAAAAAGAGAAATTTCCAACTTGTCAAAAGTTTCGTAATGGTGCATTAATAGAAACACCAGGATGGATTACTAAGAAATTTACGACCTTGGATGTACATATATCCAAGACTCAAGCATCTTATAATTTGTCTAAGATATTATAAGCTAATGAAACATTGATCAAGAACCACAATTTTGATTTCTACAGTGTTAGAATTTTTAATCAGGTGTCAGCCCCCTCATCTTTTCCACAAAGTGTCTTTAAGATTGTCTGAAGCAATTGACTTAAATCTATGATACCTAGGTTTGGAGTTTGTCTAGGCAATTCTATGAGTTATTTATGATTTCTAGTTTTTTATAATCATTCAAAGAAATTTCCAGAAACTATAATCTTTAAGGTGTGAATCAATTGATTTTAAATTAAGATATCCTAGGCGTGATATCCAGGTTGGGAATAGTCCACTCAAGAACTGTTCATAGCCTAAAATGGCATCACAATTCCTAAGTAGGCAAATCATCTCAAATTGACCTACATGAAATGTCCTAAAACTAGAAAGAAATAAGGTCTATAAAACTAATAAGACAATAAACAAAAAGATGACTCAGCAACAAAGTAATAACTAGAGGATAAAAATAATCAAAAATGAAAAAAAACAGTTGCTTGACAGTCAAGTTGCTAAAGTATATCGATATTAAAAAATGCACCCCTATGGCTCACTATGATTAAGATTAACATATAATTTTCAACCTGACAAGCCACCAACTTTCTAACAAGTTCTGTGAATTTCACATCTGAAATTATTATCGTCTCCATAACAGAAAGAAAGAGAAACCAGCCTTTTCAGAGAGAGAGAGAGAGAGAGAGAGAGGAAACTTATACAAGTTCTATGAATTTCACATCTTAAACTATTATCAAGTCTCCATAATAGAAAGAAAGAGAAAGCAACCCTTTCAAAGAGAGAGAGGAGCTTAGACAAGTTCTATGAATTTTACATCTTAGATTATTATCAAGTCCCCATAATAGATATATACGTGTGTATATATAAATAGAGAGAGTAAGTAACCTGAAGCTCCACATCAACATAATCAGCTCCCAACTCCATGGCCAATCGGAGTGTATTTAATCGCTCCTTTTCATCACCATCATACTGACCACCCTCCCATTTTGGTCTAGAAACATGAAAAGAATCAGTGTCCCAATCTTGGAGCTGTCTAAAAGATGTAACGACATAATAATTCTGGAAATGCAATGGATAACTCCGACTAAGATAAGCAGACAACAAAAATTTCTTAAAATTGGAAGATAAGAAACCAATTTAACTTTAGTTGTCAATATGGTCAGATATCTGCAATATTACAAAAGAAAAATTAACAGCAAAAAATATTACTAGCACAATGCAGTATCATAAAAAAGGATTATCCATGCTGTAGCGCACAATGAATTCATTTATTCTGGTGAAAATTTTGGAAGCATATAAAGCAAAAAGATGCTCACAGGCACACCAAAGAAAATATGAAACAACTCTAGATAATCCAAAATTTTTCATCAATTAGGATCGTTCTTCTTTCATATTAGAGCACATGCATTCCCTGTCCTTCGACTACGAAATCACCTTAAAAATAGCTAAATCGTCCAAATACCAACAAAGCTTCAGAATCACCTCAAATATAACTGTTAAAGACAATGAAAATCTAGCTCCAGCACATGCTGATTTGACACAATATAGAAAAATTCAGTGAGTAAAATGTTGACTTAAGCATATGCAATTTAGATATTGAAGAACAGGGCCCAAATTCCACAGACTAAATGATATCTCCACCAGATAAATGAAATGTAAAGACTGAGAAAAGCATAAATAGAAATCAAAGTGCATCATCACTATCATACCAGGAAAGTTTGAGATCACTGATGAACTGGAACCATGACGTAAAGGCACAAAAAAGAAGAGGTATTCAAAAGAAGCTATTCCTGTTATTGCCATCTATCCTCTCTCTCTCTCTCTCTCTCTCTCTCAATCTCTTTCTCTCTCTTTCAGGTGAAGGAGCCCAAATTTGTAAGGGTGTCTGAACATTTGTTTTGTATAGCTTCCTCAAACCAAGCATTATATAGCTTATAGTACAAATTCAGATTGGTGAATTACTGACATTAAGTTACAATATTCAGAAAAGAGCAGGACAAATCCAAATACCACCATTGAAAGCCAACTTGAAGTCTATATCTATATAATTCAGGGGAGTTTGTTTCATTGAAGAAATATGAACAAGGAGCTGAAACAAACTTGACAAAAATCCAACAAACTAAAGTCTAAAACTCATATGTAATGCTGATAATAATAAATTGATCACTAAAAATTTATGCAGTCTACATACCATAAAATCTGAACTAAAATGGAAAATCATAATCAAAGTTACAAACCTGTAGGTGAAGAGAGTGGGCAAAGGGCATTCTGTAATTATGGTCTTAAGATCGTCGAGAGGACTAAAGCTCTTTAAACTATCTAATCGAATTTCCACAAGGTCAGCACCACTAGCTTTAGCTTTACCAGCGTCGATCACCATCTTATCTACAGATTCCGCCATTATAGGAACACAAATCAAAGTCGCGTTCCTGCTGATATCTCCACCTTCCATTCTTTGGTCAGAAGAAGCTGAAGCAAGCTAAAAATGTCCAAGAAAAATGATCGATACAGTGAGATTTGCGACGATGCCAAAAAAATATCCACCTGCTAGTAAACAAATGTATATAAGATTTGAATGGTGTCTCAGTAAAGACGCCTTCCCTTATCTTTTTCCCCTTAATAATTATAGTTTCTAGGGAAATCAAATAGAAGCTAAACAGTAATGAGGAAAAAAAACCCGAAAAGACAAATAAACGTCGGAAATGCATGTAGGCAAATAAAAATAAAACGAAACGAAGAGGAGAAAGTTATCCAATTTTCTTCACTTTTCGTCATTTACATACTTCAATTTATCGAAAAATATACATAAAATCTTCTCTTTCCAGAAGAAAAGAAAAGAATAAAGAGATCGACAAATCTTTATTAAAAGCAACGAGAGCTGGCAAGATCCAAACTGCTTGGAAATGAAAATGAAACAACAAGAGTATCCAACTTATCTTACAAGCTCTTGCTGATGTTTCTCAGTAACCAAACAGAAATAAAGAAAGAAGAGTAGAAATCAAGCTGAAGAAGGTTTTACCAAACCGCTGCTAGTCTCCATTTTGCAAAGTAGAGTTGAATGTGCAGCGCCTGCAAGGAGCCTTGCTTTTTGAAGTCTGCGGTTCGGTGAGTTTGGTGGTTGGTGGCGTTTGTGGTCGGGGGTTGGTGAGTAGACGATGCCAACGCTTTCAGCAATTCCATAATATTTTCCATGTGAAAATAATAACAATTAAATTTATTAACTACCCTTTTCAATTAAATTTACAAATTATTTTGAGAAAACAGACATGAAGCTAAATAGCCAAATATTCAGCAATTTTTATAAATTTATAAATTATGTAATTCACCTAAAAAAAAAATTCACAAATATAATAAATTTACTCATACTGAATTTGAATTAATACGAAAATAAATTATTAATTTGTTGAGAATAATATTTTTGTTTTGTATGTTATAATTATCTTAGTTTATACAAGATAAAAAAAAAACTATCCAAATTACTGATAAATAACTTATATTATTTATCATATTCAATAAACTTAATTTTTAGTGATTTTTATTTTAACTTTCATAAAATTTATTTTAGAAATTCAAGAAAAAAATAAAACAAATATTACTTAATACAATTAAAAAATAAATAAATGTGTCAGCATGTCTTGCAACTAAATGTCATGAAATTAGGTAATGTTTTACTTCACAAAATTCTCAAGTAAAATTTATGTTGTTTTTCATGTGAAAACTAACTTGAGAATAACCTTTTTAAAAATAAGCTGGCATATTCATGTTGGAGTTCATACGAATCGATATTTATCAACTGACTTTGTTACTTAAAAAGTCTAGGCAAACAAGCATATTCCTACATGAATTATCTGGCAGTAGTTCTACAGAGTATAACACGTCCACGGCTGAAAACGAAGAATATTCAACGTTAAAAGATGGAGATGACACTTCCCCATGGAAGAATATAAGCAGATTTCGTCTAACTTAATGGCAATGTGTATACACACACACACACACATATATGTATACTTGTAAAAAAAGTTCATCAAGTATCCAGGGCGTTAAAGTATCAGCGATTGTCCCATATGAGAGTGCATAGCTAACTACTGAAGCAGGAATTACAACTATACATTAAAACTTCATATCCTAATATAATTAATCATCTTCTGCTTCTATTCAATCTTCCATCTCCTTTTCCTCTGTTGCAAAGATGGATGAAGATAGAGTTTGTCTTTGCAGTCAGGATCTCTCTTTCCTCTTTCAGATATACTGAGACACCAACTAGAACCTCCTATTTCAATTAGTCATTTGCATTTTCTTCCTCTACTGCTGCTGAAGACTTGGACTCTGCAGCATCTCCAGAAGTATTTTCTACTTCTGTTGCTAAGGATGATGAAGGCAAAGCCATGTTTTCCACTTCATTTTCAGTTACAGTCCCACCATCATGAGATCTTTCAAACTCTTTTGGTTCCCCCAACACAGCTGAGTTGCTAATAAGAACCCTCTCTGAAGATGAAGGCAGAACCCCGCCCTCCGATATATTCTCTGTCGCAACAGCACTGAGCTCTACCACATCAGTGTGATCTTCTTTTTCAGTTTTTGAATCTTCCGGTTCCTCCAGTATCATGGATGTTGCTGCAGAAGAAGGCCGAACAATGTTGTCTGCCGTATTTTCAGGACTGTTAGTAACAAAATGAGACGCAGCCACATGCTCACCTACCTCAGCTTCACTTGATCCGCAATTGTCATGATCATTAGATGAAGTTTTGAGCTTCTCTTCTTCCGCTGGCAAGGAACATGAAGCAGCAACGATGTTTTCACATTGATTTTCAGGTACCACCCCACCAATCTCTGTTACTTCCATTTGATTGCTCTTTCCATCTACGTAAACTTCTGACTCCAAGATTGGTGAATTGCATGCCCTGTCTTTCTCAGACGAGCGTTCAACATTTTCTCCCTCCCTTACCAAGGAAGATGTAGCTGGAACCATGTTTTCTGATAAATTAGTAGGGTCGTTTATGCGAGGCTGACATACCTCAACCTCAGCAGCAAAACCAGATTCAGAATCCTTTACTTTATCTGATCGTTCATCTTCCTTGTCTTCCACACTCGTTGAGGAATTTGAAGGCAGAGCAGCAATTTCCAAAACATTTTGTGTTACCACCGCATCAACCTGAGAAGCAATCATTTGATCTCCCACTCGAGCTTCAGAATTGTTGATCTCTCTCTCATCTGAGAAAGAGTAACTTTTTGGTGATGAAGCTTGTGTATTAGGAAGGTCTATTTGCAAGTCAGGGATCCCAGCACAACCATCATTACCACTTTCTACCCCTCGTCGTTCATTTTCAGAATGATCTTGCTCTTTTACAGAAGATTCAGCAGCACTGCTTTCAATCCCTGACTGCATCTCAGCACAATCACGATCTTTATCAATACTCTCTCTGTTGTCAGATTCGGCATTTTTCGGCAAAGATGCTCGGACTTCTGAAGGACATACTTCCGAATTGCAAACTCCAAGATATTCATCCTCATCCCTGATTCCTAGCCCTTCAGCACCATCTTTTTGAGCAACTTCTGTACCCATGGACTGAGAAGAGGTGTCTTCTGTCAACAGTCCCTGTACTCCCAAAGGATTAATTTCAGTACTACCAGCCCCAAGGAAACAACTTTCTCTACCATCATTTTTCTGTGGACGAGCTATATCATGTTCAGAAGGGACAAGCTCTGCATTGGAAGATTTGGCTGTGTTATGTTTCAATGAAGATGATTGTGTTTTCAAGTGCATAACATCAGGATGGGGCACTTCTGCAAGATTATCACCAGTATTTTCAATTGGTACTGACAGTTTCCCTACGGTATGTTTTTCTATAACAAGCTTCTCACAAGGTTCTGGAGTAACGATATCCACAGATGGTAATTGTGTTTCAGAAGGAGCCCTACGCAAAATGGCAATGCTTTCATCAGGAGATATTTCTTTCAGTCCTCCATTAGTTTCCTGATGAACTTCTAAACCATCACCAACAATGTTACCAGAGCTGTCGGCGGGTTTAGCTTCACTAGAAATAAGCATGTCTGGCTTGTCAGGTAAATTTTCCACCAAAGCAGCCAAATCTGAATTATTCGGGCTTGGGGTTACAGTCAAAGTTGACAGAGCGTGATCGCAGCAAGTGTTAGCTTCACTGCTGCCAACATCAGAGGGAAAAGACTTGGGAGATTCTTTTGAAGAAGTCTCTGTTTTTGGTCCTAAATTATCACTAATTATTCTAGCAGGCTCAACGACACAAGGGACCTCCACAGGCAGCTTTACCTGCATGCTAGAGTTGTTAATAGTAATGCCAGTGTGATCATCACAGGAGGAAGTTGGTTTTTTTGCATGGTCACCATTCTCTCCAGGGGATTTGACAGACTCCATCGAATTGATCACCATGTTTCCTAAGACAGGCTTTTCACTAGAAACCTGTTTTGAGTCAACAACATCCTCTGAGCCAGTAGAGGTTTTCGGTTCAGGCACTGGAATATTCGTCTGAGAAACAAGAGCCTGGATCTTAGCAGGAATATTAGCATTAACATCATCTCCACTTGCCAGCAGCTTTCTGTTCTTGTCAGTTGAAACATCCATTGCAGTTGCTGCTATTCCAAGAGCTGGCATAGCAGAGCATGTTTTATCCTCTGAAGTTTGGTTCTTTTCCGTCTCCAAAGCCATCTTACCTGATGACTGTAACAATGGGATACTTCTACCATCATTCACAGAAGACTCTCCAATTTTAGCTTTCGAGGAACAATTTTCTGAGAAGATTTCCTTCATCATGCGAGCAACATCATTTACATCAGCAGTCTGAATCCTGCCAAAGGCTGGAATTCCACACACTTCTTTTCGTTTCAGATCCTGACTCACAGAACCACCAGGATTCACGACCTCAGAGGCATTTATCTGAGTAACATTTGTTCGTTCCAGAACATCAAGCTCTTGCTTATTTCTTGTGGAAACAGTTTTACTGCCCAAAGAATCCCTGGATTTACTTTGCAATTGCAGATTTAATTTAGATTCCTGGACAGCTGAGCCATCAATTACAGCAGGTAATACAGGAATCTGTCTCCTGCCTCTTCGTCTTGGTCCTTCTGGTCTACTTGACGTCTTACGACCCTGTCTCTTAACTGGCACATCATGTGGGCATGGAGTGGAAGATTGTGGAGAAGCAGCAGCAACTGGAGCTTGAGCAGCAGAAGGGTAAGTAGGAAATGCTTGAGAGCTGGGAGCAGACTTGGAAGAAATTTGCTGGACAGGTTTTTTGACATCTTCTACAACAGTAGAACCACACAAAGGATTGATTGCAGGACCATCAATTAGTGATGCGCCTGTCAGAGATGATATTGCTGTATTCACTTTATCCTCTAAATGCTGGTACTTGCCTACCTCAACATTAGTCTTGTCAGAAATAGGCACAGCTGTAGAAGCCTCATTAATGGAAAGTTCATGTTTAGCTTTTGAAGAGGTGCTTTCAGGAAAAACTTCCATTTTAACAGAAGCCACATTAGGTAAATAAGCATCTCTACTAAGTCCAGGAGCTGGGCCTGCAACATATAACAAACTTTTCAATTTCAGTACATAATTTATAATCCATGGCACTGCATCAGTATAAAGTAAGCATTTTTCTTACTCAGCAATGTAGAAACACTACTGCACGTTGATGAGATGGCAGGTTGCTTGCATTGGGCTGCACTATCAGAATGGTCCGTTGATTTTTTATCTTGGGCAACTACACCACCAGGTGAGAGGGCTCCAGATGCTTGCTCCTGCATAACTTTTGTCACTTCCTGAACATCAGAGACTTGATTGCTTGTAACAGCAACTGTTTTATTTCCCGATAAATCTACAGGTTTGTCATGTAATAGCACGTGAGATTTTGAATCATGACCAGCTGAAACATCTGGAACATCAGGTGATATTTGTGCCTGCTTCTTTCCACGGCGACGAGGTGTTCCTGCTACACTCTGAGTCTTCCTACCTTGCCCTCTTAGAACAGGTACAGAAGGAGGGAAGAATTGAGGGACAGATGACACAGAGGGGAATAAAGGAATTGACTGAGAGGTCAAAGAAATTCCTGCACCAGAATGAACAGTTCCACCGACAGATTCAACTGCAGCAGGACCAGGTGTCATAGCAGCATATGTGGCCATAGGATCACTAGCAATATTTCCAACTGAAGCAGGGGCTTGACCACCTGGAGCATTCCCAACTGTAGTATGGGCTTGACCACCAGGAGCATTCCCAACTGTAGTATGGGCTTGACCACCAGGAGCATCCCCAACTGTAGCAGGGGTTTGACCACCTGGAGCATTCCCAACTGTAGGATGGACTTGACCACCTGGAGCATTCCCAACTGTAGCAGAGGCTTGATCACCAGGAGCATTCCCAACTGAAGCAGGGACTTGACCACCTGAAGCATTCCCAACTGAAGCAGGGGCTTGACCACCTGGAGCATTCCCAACTGAAGCAGGGGCTTGACCACCTAGAGCATTCCCAACTGAAGCATGGGCTTGACCACCTGATGCATTCCCAACTGCAGCAGGGGCTTGACCACCTGACGCATTCCCAACAGTAGCAGAGGCATGACCACCTGGAGCATTCACGACATTCTGTGATTGTTCATTTATATTTGAGTCACAGACAGTTAAACTATCAGGGGTAGTATGTAACAATGGATCCTGTTTCTTTCCCCTACGACGGGGTGTTTGTCCCCCACCTTGCATCTTTCGTACTTGTCCTTTTGATTGGACAGACACAGAAGGGATAGCATGAATAGATTCAGAGCAAGAATTAACAGGAGGAGAAGGGGTAGTCAACTGCAAGCTGGGAGAAACTCCAGAACTACCATGAGGCATTGCCTCACTATTAACTCTTAAAGTAGAAGCATCAAGACCAGCAGTTGTTGAAGATTTGGAGCCTGTCGCTCTTTGTAACACAGGATTCACTTGAGCAGCTCCAGGAGATGCTGAAAGTACCACTCCAGCTGGAGATTTATCTGCAGTTGCTCTTCTTGGCCTTCCACGGCCCCGTTTAGAAGGTTGCATTACCTCTTTAATTTGCTGCTGTGGTGGAGGATCATCTGAATGCGAAGGTGGAGGCAACAAGGGTGCTGCAAGAGGTTCTGCCCTGCCTACAGGCATTATGGACCCACTAACATCTGTCCGTAAATTCTCTAGCATTCCTTCTTCCTTCAGTTTAGGAGAATCAGGTGATTCAACTTGACACATCTTATCAAATTCCTCTTCTGTCCATTGCTCTTCATAAGATCGGACCTAATAAGATTATCCAGTCAATTAGGCCATTTTAATTAAGGGAGATAGGAATACAAGATGTTCTGGATACAGCAATAAAAATTAAACCAATGATTAAATTCACATAAAATTAACAAACCTCTCTTGCTCGTTTCCCTCTCCCATATTGTTGAGTATCAAGACCCCCAAGGGACTCACTCTTCCGCTTCACTCCGCCACTTGATACCACCCCAGCCTTGGGTACATCATTTAACTTCATTGCTTCACAGAATACTTTCAAGTCATCATCTGTTACAAGGCGTGATGGTAAGGGAGATAGAGGCTCAGAACTATCCACTCCTTGTTCCTGCACCAACTTCTTCCATATTTCCTGCAGTACAAGAAGTTTTCGGTGAATCAATGATAGAGCTCTTAAAACATATGGCCAACATGATTATTTCAATATAAGGAAAAACATTTGACAAAACAAGTACAAACACTTACCATCTCATGTTCCCGCCTTTTTCTGTCAACTGATTCAAAAATATCAATCTCTGGTTCGCTGTCACGAAAAAGAAAAAGAAACCATGAAAAGTTTGACTTGGAAATAAAAGTCAAAAGAAGAAAGTCATGTAAAAGGCAATGGGGCAGCACAAACTGACATAGGACCACCGAAGTTATTGGGGAAGTGTATTATCATAGAGCTGGGAATGTCTTCCAAGAGTACTAGCACAAGTCTTGTAGCATGATTATTACATCTTATTACTTTATTCCTCTTTAGCTAGAGTCCTCTTATATTAATGTTTTCTTTATTTTTTCATATTAGGCTATCTAGACATACTATGAATATATTGATGCTTGAGCATTATTCTTTACTCTGTTAATGAAAAAAAACATATTAAGCATCGATTGAGGGCCTAAACAACCATGTGATTGTGCTTATGACCACCCTGTAATTGTGATTACTATCATGCAATGGTGCTTACGATAACCCAATAATTGTGATTTGTATCAATCTTGTAATAATGGATTGTATTTGTTTTCTTTTCTCCATTTGTTCTAAACTCTATTCAGCTGCTGTCTAACATACATCTTTTAGATAAAAGAACATAAAAGAAATTAACGTACAAAAGAGGAGACAATAAGACATCCTCCAACCAAAAACAGAGAATCAAGAAATATCAAAAGGAAAAGTTATCTTTCAAAACATTTCATAATTTCAAATGCTTTAAACAATGGAATAACAACCTTTAGTGACTTGAATGTTATCAGCTATGATAGAAAGGAAACCACACAGATAAATAACAACAAAATACCAACAATATTTACCTGCGTGCTAATATATCATTTAAGGCATCATCATCTAACACTGGAGTAGCTTCCTCTTTCTTACACTCGCGAAGAAGGGACTCCAAATATTCCCTACGATCCTCAGCACTATTGACAAAACCATAGAAAGCTCCTTTAGAAAATCGTATTCAAATAAGAAAGTCTTTGGAACCACATTGAGATTCTGTGCAAAAAACTTTAGTTTAACTCAAATCACCTTGTATTATTGTCAAAAAAACCAGCAGTGATGCTCTGGTTAGCAACTCCTAATTTATGCTCCGCTGCAGCTCTTACTTGTTCTTCAACAGTTTGGACCTTATCGCAACAAAACATGTTAAAAACATTATAGACCTTCAACTTAACATTTGGTCAGAAGATCAGCCAAGGAAAATGAACTCACAGTTTCAAATCTAAGAACAAGCACATCCCTCTTCTGCCCAATCCTATGAGCCCTGGCTTGAGCTTGCAGATCAACCTGAAAATGCAAATACCAAAAGCTAAACCCTAGGTTGGAATCAACAACTTATACATGACCAAGACTGGCTGCAATTATAACCTGAGGATTCCAGTCAGTGTCAAATATAATCACTGTATCCGCAGCCTGAAGATTTACCCCAACACCACCAGCTCGGATGCTGACACCAAAGTGTGTAAAACATCAGTGTATGCATTTATTATTCCGACGAGTATGACAAGCATGTACCAATTTCAAGTTATGAGAACAAAAAACTTAAGTCCACCAGTAAGCTAGCTGGTTGAAACAGTCAAGGTGCCTTCTTTCTCTGGACAGGTGTGACATTATACAATTGGAAGAAGGAAACAGGCCAAGTCAATGAGAGATCAGGATAGGATCTAATTTTATCAGT
Source organism: Carica papaya (assembly GCF_054855325.1). Classification (NCBI taxonomy): domain Eukaryota; kingdom Viridiplantae; phylum Streptophyta; class Magnoliopsida; order Brassicales; family Caricaceae; genus Carica; species Carica papaya. Next base: position 31,121,900 of record NC_142311.1, read on the forward strand.
CTGTTCTGTTTTTCTATGATTGTTTTGTTTTATGCATGTTTTATTCTTTCTTTTTCTTATAGCTGTAGAATCTTGGAATTTGTTTCTGTTTCTATGATTGTTTTGTTTTATACATGTTTTATTCTTTCTTTTTCTTATAACTGTAGAATCTCGGAATTTGTTTCTGTTTCAGTTATTATGCAGTCTTTTTAAGTTTGCAGTTCTGCTTAGGGGGAGCAATTGAAATTTACTTCTAAGTTTTGTCATATATATTTGAGAATCGAAGAACTTTATCATCAAAGTTGAAGTTTTGCTCCCAAACTCTTGAGATTCTAGGATCCTCTCTAATAAGCCTTTGTTCACTCTTACAAGAGAGAAGGAAGGTAGACTATCCTGTTCCTTGACCCACAACCCGATCCTTGACTCAGAATACCTAACATTAACATGTACATTGCAAGTCAAATCTTCTTAGCATTCATATCCAGTACAAGGTAACAATATGGTCAGATCAGAAACCTGATCGAATCTAACACATACATTATATATCAATTACCTGAGCAAAAATATAAATACAGGGGAATCTGGTTGGTTAAACTTTTCAATAAGAGCGCCACGTTCACCTCCAGAAGTATGCCCATCCAATCGAAGGTAACGATAATGCTTCCAAGTGAGATAATCCTCCATGACATCAAGGAGCCTAGTCATGGTTGAAAAGAAGAGAACCTGAAAATTTTCACTCCATGAAATAACTTCCATTATAACAGCTCCATTCAAAAATGTCTAAAAATTGAAGTATGCCAAGAGAGTTATTTAATAGAGCTATAAAATCATGTAAAGAATGCTTCTAGCAAAGATGAAATGGGTAAAATAAAGGTAATAAGACAGATTACTGAACTCCTATATGCAGAAAGGAAGGTGACACCAACGTCTTAAAGGAACAAGGACAGAAGAACTATGCATCAGAACAATAAAAATATGTGGATCTTTGGAGAACATACTAAATGTTTTAGTAAAGATGAAGCTCATACAAACTATTCCAACATTAATTACCTGCAGCAGATATTCAGGAATACTATAGCAAACATCCAGAAACTCTTACTGGAAATATCTCTATATGGGGAAAAATACAGTGAGGGAATAAATATAATTACATCCGCAGAGGATAAATGTAGCACCCGGAAAGGAGGAAAAAAAAAAAAAAAAAAAAAAAAAAAGGGGGCCACGTCAGCAGGCCCGGTCAGCAGTCCCGGCCAACCGGGGCCTGCCACGTGGCAAGACCGCGTCACTCCGAAAGGAGCCACGTTGGCGATCCGCGTGGGTGCGATCCGACGGCCCAGATTCAATCGCACGGACGGCCCAGATTCAATCAAAAACGAACGGCCCAGATTAAAACGAAATGAACGGCTGTGATCAAAAGGCAAGGGGTTATAAATAGAACCCCCACACCAGACCACAAACCCTAGCCGCCCGCCGCTCGCCGGAGAAGACGAACCAGAGGCCGACCGCCGCCACCCGCCGCCGCACCGGGGAAATTTCCGACCGCCGATCGAGGTAAATTTCATACCCCCGACTCGTTTTTCTCCGCTGATTCCTCCTATGGCCAAATTGAGGCCGAAATCCCGGCCAAACGGCCGGAATACGCGGCCGAAACCCAGCGGCGCCGCCGCGCCCCTCTCGGTTTTTGCCTCCGACGAGGTCCTTCCCGGCCTCCGTTCGATGCAATTTTTATATCACCGTGATCACCATTCTTTTCTCTACAGGTTGACCGAAGCCGAATCACCAAAACACGAACCTCGCCGGAGAGCCGCCCTACCCGAGAGCGCCGCCGCCGGTAAGCTCCGCTTTTCCGTGATTTTTGGCCCCCCGGGGGCCCTAGGGTTGTTTTCTGACAAGGACCAATGCGAGTGTGGCCGAATTCGGCCGAAAACGGCCGAAAACAGCCAACCCGAGGCGACTCGCCGCCGCCAGCGGCGGCGCCGTCGCCGGAGCACGGCGGAGCCGCCGTGCCGGAGTTGCGATTTGGTCCGAAAGGGGCCCTGGGCCTAATTTGGATTTTTTTTGGAACACGTGCAGGTACTGTTAATGTGTTTCAGTTCCCCGGGAAAAAATTCAGGGAAAATTAGGGACGGCCTGCAGGCGCACTGTGAATCGTATTCGGATCCCGAAAACAAGTAAGGACCCCTCACCCTATTTCCTATCACGGTATTAAAGTTCAAAATGATAAAACGGTATTTCTTGAATTAACGCATGTGTGAAATTGCTTAAGGTTGCTAATGGAGCCCGAGTCTAGTGTGATTTATGATTTACTGTTATTTGGCCTGTTTTACAGCTTTAAATGCATTATGAGGTTTGATGTGTTCATTTTATAGTTTCGAGTGCATATATTACTGTTTTATTTATTTATGGGTTGAAAGACTGAAGAACTGATGCTGTATGTTGTCTGTTTGGCATGAATTACGATTTGCTTTCTTAAAAGTGAATTGATGATGCTTATTGAGGAAAAGGAAAATGAAAGATTGTGTAAACTGATAATTGTATGATGAGGTTAGCCTGACTAGATATCCTGGGAGATGGTGGACGGACCGGGTCCGTAGGGAACCCTACCGGGATTGTGGTCTCACATGCCGGACGGGGTATGGAGATCTTATGGTTTTGGCGCCCATACCGGACGGGGTATGGGGACGGCCCGTTTCACCCTCATACCGAACAGGGTATTGAGGTTTATGGTTTTGGCGCCCATACCGGACGGGGTATGGGGACGGCCCGTTTCACCCTCATACCGGACGGGGTATTGAGGTTTATGGTTTTGGCGCCCATACCGGACGGGGTATGGGGACGGCCCTGGAAACTAATTATGAATGTTAAAGGTTAACGGGTAGCGGGACCCCTATGGACCCCCATGGATACTAGTAGGCTGGTAAATGAGAAAAGAATATGTTGTATAATGATTGAATTACAAAAGGCGTGATAAGTGCTATGTTTTACAGCTTATATTATTCCATGATTGTGATAATGTTATTATTTTTCTTATATTGTTTTCATAAATTCCACCGAGGTAAGTGGATGGTAAAGGTTTTCATGTTAATAAACGAGTTTATTGTAAATTATGCTCCATTGGTCTTTTTGTGTTTTTCTACCCACCTTTACCTCCGTGACGGTGAGATATCGTGATGTTCTTACTGGGCTAGTGTAGCTCACTCCTTATTTAACCATTTCAGATCAGGAAGACATGGTTCCCGAGCCCGTTCCGCAGGAGGACGACGAAGGGGATACCTAGAGACTCTGTAGTCATACTCATAGTTTTATTTTCGAGTTTCTCTCTTAGTTGGTTTAATCTTTTATATTTTAAGTACGTTTCTGGTTTTTCGTGTAAGGGATGTTAACTGAAATTTTGATCTCGCTTCCGCATTTGATATATTTAAATATTCATTTCATTTTAATATTTCCGGGGCCGTTACAATAAAGATCCACCTAAACAAAGAAAAGGAAAAGAAATAAAGAAAGGGAAGAAAAAATCATTTGCAGCATAGCCAATGATACATCCCCAAAATGCAAAACCTAAGGCTTGGCCCACATAATAGCCAAAAAGATCGTTCTAACCAGAGAATCCGACGTAAAACTAGCTTTTAAAGAGCCAAGCATTTCTCTCAAACCACAACATCCATAACCCTATAATTAAATATCTTCAACTGTGAGAAACACATAAAGATTTTCATACCCGATGGTCTGTAGCTTTCAGTTTGGGAAGTAGGCGATCCAACATCTCAAGCTTACCGCAAAGTCTAACAATTGGTGGCAGAAAATGCTTCGGAATGAAGTTCTCAACCTACAAAAAGAAATCACATTGATGTTTAGGTTCAGAGGAACCGGTATCAACCGACAGTTAAGTGAAAACACGAGTAATCATTTTTCTTCTCCTGAAAAGCACAAATGTTTAATTCCATTCACATGACAC